>NW_024885233.1:720759-721512 GCF_019232065.1 Centrocercus urophasianus | reverse complement strand
AAGCGATAGCATCACTCTGGGGGATTTTCAAGAAAAGTAGAGGTGTGACACTGAGTGGTATAGTGGAGTTGGGTCCTTGGTTGGACTTGATGATCTTAGTGGTCTTTTCCAACCGTAATGATTCTGTGATTCTGCAGTGTGTTTCAGAATTCCTTTGTTCACTGAGGAAAGCATATGATAAAATTATCCTTTACTGTGTGGATTTCAGTGGTCAGACTTGCTTTAACTGTAGAATACAGTCTTTGCTGTATGGTAATGAGATGTTTGTATAAGCAAGAGCAAACCACTTTGTGATTTCTTTGGGGCTAGAGCAAATTGGAGAGAAACTGATGGAGAGCAGGAGGCGGAGTAGCACAATGTCAAGTGCTCATTTGTTCTTCTTTTTGCCTTTCTTATAGATCCCATCTGGAAGAAACACAGAGAGTAGCACGCCGAAGGCGGTTCCCGTTCCATAGAGAAAGAAGTGATTCCACAGGGTCCAGTTCAATTTATTTCACTGCTAACTCGGGAGCAACCAACACAGATGATGGAGAAAGTGAAGGCGGGTAAGGCAAACACCATGTTGATGGCAGCTTTTGTAGGTTTTGGTGTCCAAATGCTTGTTTCTGAGCAGTTTATAATGTGAAGGTGGGTTTTGTTTGTTTGTTTTTTCCTTCCAGTTGGCCTGATTGTACCTTTGGAATATAGATCTCTCTCTCTCTCTCTTTATATATATATATATATATATATATATATATATATATATATATATAT
>NW_024885233.1:686722-720749 GCF_019232065.1 Centrocercus urophasianus | reverse complement strand
TATATATATATATATATATATATATATATATATATATATATATATATGTATATATGTATATGTATATATATGTTTGGATTACATGCTAAAGGTGCTTGCTGAAACCTGATAAAGTTCCCTGAGTATCTGAACAACTGTACAGATCAAAACAAACACACACACAGGTGCAAAACCTCTGAAGGTTTAATACAAAATTTTGGGAGCATCAGTCCGTCATTGGTGTATTATGGGTGATAAGGAGCTTTTGCTCTTTTTTTTTTTAATTGTATGGAGTTAAATTTCCATACAATAAAAAATACATTATAAAGGGTCTAGAAAACTTGAGAAAGCTAAAATATATTCATGTTAATTACAGTGTCCTTTGCGTAGAGTATTTCTGCTAAACTTTTTTCAGTATGGCACAGTGATCACTTATGTTGCTTAGGTTCTTTAAATACGGATGAAAACACACAAAAAATTCCAATCTAAGTGCAAACAGAGATCTGCTCCATACATATTTCATTCTTTCTGATTAAATGCTTCTGTGCCTTAATCAGATGAATTTCATAGCTTTTCAGATGTGTAAATGTTTTGTAAAGCATGCAGTGCTGGCACTAACCATTTTCCCAAAGGTATGAAACATAAAATAAAGACAGAGTTTTATGACAGCACAGAGAGAAAGTCAGAATTTGGGTATGCAGTGCTGTTTGGTAGCAGTCAAAGAAGCAGTGAGCATTAGAGAGTGACACTTCGTAGCACGTTTGTAATCAGAGCACAAAGCTGCCATTGCTGTAGCAGCCTCCTAGAATAAAGGACACAGATCTGAGGGAAAACGGGCTTTGTTGCTTCCATTAAAATACTGCGTTACTGTCTCAGTCAGTGCAATTTTAGAAGCAAGAAAGAGCTGATGAGGTCTCCTTTAGGTTATAGATGTGCTTCATTCATCTGAAATGAGTGCTGAGTGTTCATAAAAAAAGCAGAATTTGGAGTGAGTGATTCATGGCAGTGTGACATTTAAGAAGGCTACATAACTAATTTTAAATTGACAGGGCCTGTGCTAGCTGGCTAGTAATATATGTGTTCAGTCATCAGGTTTCCAACGTGTATTTTGTAAGGCACGCTAAATAGGAGAGTGTTTTTCAACAAAAACCTGTCCTGAGTGGCACCTGACCATTAGAAATGTATAAATTATGCTAAGGGCCAAGAAGGATCCTGAGGTTTGCTTGGGCTTTCACCTTGGAGGACCTTAAGTGAAGTGTGGAGCAGGGGATGTGTTTTCTTGTAGAACCTCATATATGGTTATGGCTATATGGGGTCATTGCTGTCATGTTGCTATGTGACGTTAGGGGGAGTTTTCACTTGTTGCTTAAAATATGTAAGTAGGTTTAGTGTTTGGTATGAAGAATTGGTGGGTAAGGTCTCATCTGATTTGATTTAAAATTTTGAGTAGTGTATCGTGTCACTCTGATCCAGTTTGTCATGTACGAATAGGTATAATGTTAGCAGTGTTGTCTTCTATGGATACAACTTGAACTTTTCACTTTTTGGAAAACAAACTAAGCTTTTTAGCAGCCACTAGGAAGAAGAATAAGACTACCCTCAGCAGATACATTTCAGCCACGTATTTATTTCTGACAGTTACATTCTTTTAATGAAGTTTGGGGGGGTGAGGGGGAGAAGTTATGTTTCAGCTTTATTTTTTAAACCACGTGGACATAAGCATCTTCTCTGATTTCATACACGATTGGCAAAAATCATTACAAGTTGTCATGAGCCTGAGGATCTTGGGCTGCTGCAGAACTTAATTTCTGTCTATTGTTTTGGCAAGGCTTTGGTCTTTTGGACTGCTTTGCTTTCTTCCACGTTCTTTTCAGTTCCAGACAATACGTTTTCATTTTCCATCAGGATGTGTGCCAGCCAGAGGCCTCAATATACAAAAGCCATTTAAGTACTTTCCTTCACTGTAAATTTCAGGAAAACAGTTGGATAACATCTAAATCCTGTAATTTTCCTAAAAACTCTGAGTTTATGAGGTTATAAAGCATTGCCTCTCTTGTAAGCTAGCAGCATCTTGTATGTGCTGTCCTGGAGAAAAAACACGTTTTTGTGTTGGAGAAAAAAACGTCTATTGTTGCTTGTTTTTAAAGACCATATTGTATTTCAGCATGGGAAATGAAGTAAGTAAGCTGAAGTTCTGAAATCTCTGCAGCCACCAGGAAAATGCTGTAGTGAAACACCATCCCTGCTGCAGAGCCCACAGGACAGGATGGGAAATAATGAATCAGGCTAAATGTAAGCAGCAAAGAGAATTGCAGGAGTTTTTGTTAAGTGCTGAAAATGAAGTAGTCTGGGGAACTGATAGCAGCATTACTAAGAAAATACCAAGAAATCAAGCCTTTAACTCAGTTTGAAATAGACCCGCACCAGTGTCGCCTACGTGGTTGCTACAGCATCCATTAAATTCATTGCTGCCTACTTAGTCTTAAGCTTGTTGTCTTGTGTTCAGCTTTGCAGTGATAAGGCTGATTGTTACTTTATTTTTCATCTTAATTTTTCACTACAAAACTGTACTTCTTAAAATTTATGGATGAGGGTTTTTATTTACTCTCTACCAGAGAGGGAAATGCTTGAGCCAAAGGGATGGTTCTTGGAAACTTGAAGTTTTGATAGCCAAATGTGTTTTGTTATCTGTGTGTGGCTAAATGGGTGTCACTGCTTTCTTCAGATGCAGACCCTGCTCACATATCTCTGTCTCCAGACAAGGGCAGCTTCACACACAGAGCACAGGGCTGTCTTGAGTTACGTGAGCTGTAGTTACTCATTACCCCCAGGCTTGGTGGCTTTTAATCCTAAACAAAGTTTTCAGTACGTGGTTTGGTCACCGTTCATTTGGTTAACAACTGCAAACATCTCCTAGAATTAAATATTTATGGGATTTGAAGTATTCTCCTTCTGAGGAGAGCCTTCTATCTGAATGTGGAAGTGCAAATTTCTGAAATCCCTGGGTAACTTGGGCTTATTCTTTGACCAAATACTCAAATAAATGTGAAGGGAGGAGAAATAATTTTAAAGAAACTTCTTAATCTATTAAATTGTTTGAGCGCTTAGTTATATAAGCAAGCATCTTCCTGCAGCGATATCAGTCAATATGTAATGCTGTTTTAAATGTGCCCATGTGTATTTGGAGGAGCTCAGTTTTGGCCATTTTCGGAATCTCCGCTTTAAGCTTTATGGTGTGTTGTTTGATTAATTTAGCAGCTAATCATTGCTCACAGGGTGCCTTTCTGTGGCTCATCTGCCATCTCCTTGCTTGACTTCTCAAGTGAAATAGTTCGGGTCTCTCCCCTCCTGTTTTGCAATGTTTCACATGTCAGTGTGAACAAGCTGCTTTGTATTTAGCATTCAGACAAGGTGGTGAAGGTACTAAATATTGCCAAAACAGCCGTTGCATTTGAAACTCCTTGAAGCAGGCAAAAAACCTCAAATTATATTTTCTACATGGATGAGTGTGCTGTATCTTTTGTTGAAGTTCGCTTTCATAATTCATACACTGAACTGAATTGTTGTGGTTCTAGTTTGTGTAATTTTATATTAAGAGACCGAAGATAAAATCATGCAGATATTATGTGGGCACTTGTGACTGAGCTGTGCGTAAATTTGGGGGGCTTTCTTTCTGTCTTTCTTCAGCTCTTTATGGTTGCGTTACGTGAGACATAACAAATGGTGTCATTTGGGAGACTTGAATTGCACAGTACTCTCTGGGCTAAACTAAGATATATTGCTCTATTAGAAAGGGTTTTTTTGTGTGCCATCTGCCTCCCAGCATAGCATCTCCACTCACTAATTTTACAATATGTTGGTGTTTGTTTTTTTTTTCTGAAAGGTACACCACAGCCAATGCTGAGTCTGATTATGACCGAGAGTCTGAGAAGGAGAGTGAAGAAGGGGAGGATGAACTGAGCTGTGAAACAGTGAGAACAGCAAGACGGGATTCCCTGGATCTCATCAACGAGGATGAAACGCATTTAGTCCTTGATTCCTTGCAGGATGAAGGACTGAGCCAGCTACTGCAGCAGGCAGATCACTTGCACAGTGGTGATGAGCAGGAGAAGAGAGAGGGATTCCAGCTGCTGCTGAATAATAAACTGGCGGTAAAAGTTGCCTTTTTGTATTTTCCAGCAGTGATTTGTGACTTAGCTACATAGCTGGGAAAGAGGAAATAGCATTTCTTAGCGGGGTCCAGTTCTACACAACGACTGGGACAGTTTCCAGTTGCCGCCTTTCTCAGGAGCAGCTTGAAACAGGCTGAAGACCAAAACTGCTCAGGCTGCAGCAGCAGACAGTTCCAGTTGCCTGACCTGGAGTTCCACGTCTCCTCATGTCATCTCTTTCCCTTAGACAATATGTTGTGCATGTGTGAGACAACAGTATGTCGTAAGCTCAGTAAACTTCTAGAGAGCATTGATAGCACCATGTTTTTGTCACCTTAAAGCTAGCGTGGTGATGTACCCTGCACTGAAATGTGACTGAATGTGACTGCAGCTGGTTCAGGCATGCCTGTGTCTGGAACTGTCATCCTCTGTTGGTGCTTTCTTAAGCCAGTGAAGGCAGCTTGTCAGGTTACCAGCCTTTTAAGCAAAACTTCTATTATTTCTGTATATAACAGGGGGAAGGTATTAAAAAAATGGTTTGTGGTGAGTTCTTATTCCAAGGAAATTCTTCTTTCCTTCCCATCAGAAGTAAATGGGAGCCCATCAGCTTCTCACATTATTTTATATGCTTCCTGTATTTACAGTGCTGTTGTAACATAAATCAGACTGTTGGGTGGCTGTGTTTCTAAGGGGTTTTGTTGTTGTTCTTGTTTTTCAAGTAAACTAGCATTTGTCAGAACACAGCTACTCCAAAATCGTGGTGTACCTATAGTACAGCATCTGGTTCAAGAATGATCCAAGAACTGAATATTTGAATGCTGGCTGACACATGGAAACGGTACTTTTAATCTGAGGTTGTTTCTTTTTTCCAGTGTTTTGAGATTAGTGGACACTGCTTAAAAAAGAATGGCCCCAGTATGGCCTTCAGAGTGAAGGAGCAGTCTGCTGGAAGACAGCAGTGATTAGATCTGTTCCTTAATTATTAATTTGGCTACTGTTTGCTCTTTTTTGGCTCTGCTTCAATTCTCATATTGAGGACTTCTAAAGTTTCAAAAAAATGTCCCTACAACTGCCAGTATGTATCCTCATTTGATTTTTTTTTTTTTTTTTTTTTCCTTCTGATACTCTTTGTCAGTGGTAGAATGGATAGTTTATGTAGCTGATGCATCTTATTTATGTTTTTACTGCAGTATGCAGACCAGGGAGACTTTCTTTGGCGCCTAGCCCGAGCATATAGTGACATGTATGATATCACAGAAGACACAGATGAGAAGAAATCATATGCATCTGATGGTAAGGAATTGCGTGCTCAAAGGCAAGGAAAGGTGCAATTCAAACCTGTGTTAAAATGTTGCTTTGTTAAAGGCAGTGTAAGTAGACCAAGGGCTTATGTAAAAGTTTGTTTGCCAAGCCTATTTCATATATATCCTGTCTGATAGTAAGGTAAGTAAGTTTATGCTGTAATCCGTTTAATTTTTTGTTGTTGACACTAGCAAGTATAACAAAAACAAAGTTTAAAATGTGTATTTCTTATTGAAGTCCATTCAATTTTGTTTCTTCATTCTCCTCTATTTCAACTGTAATTTGTGTTCAAGATTGTAGATGGGTCAGCAAAAGCAAAAAATAATCTTTTTATGTTAAAGGTGTGCAAGAAAAGATAAAATAATCTCTATCTAGTGTACAACTAACTAAATAGAATTGTTTAATGCTGTAACAGTATAATTGGTTTTTTGGAGATCATTGTAGCCTTTTGCAATGTGAAATTTTAACTTCTGTTCTGATACTTTCTGTGCTGTTTATAGGTGCTTAGTTCCCCCTTTTTTTTTGAGACTGGAAGCTCTTGAAGGAAGGGGGCAAGTGTGGCAAACTAGATCAAAAGCTGTGAAATGAATCAGATTAAAACCATTGCAAACTCCTGCAAACTCCTGTTTTCTCATCACGTTGAGGAAGATATTTTCATTACATGTGAATGTACTTTCAAACATGGTGAAACCATATTGACAGGTTAACATAATTTGCTACTTAAAATTTGCATGAACTCTTTAAGAGGTTTTGGATACTCGGTATTGCTGTGAGAGTGTGACGTTTTGTGAGGATATGGTTTCACACTGGGAGTTCAGCTCTGCTGTGTCACTCTCTGGCTCTTCCTCCTCAAGAAAAGAGGGAAAAAGTAGGATGACAAAAAATCCTGTGAGTTAAGGACAGGGAGATCACAAAGACCAGCGAGAACTCCAAGCAAATTAAAATTGCCTTTCCCCCATCCACCTTCTATGTCCTTAAAGCAGAGAAGGGGAACAGCAAATGGGTTTTGCAGTCAGTCCAGAACACCTTGTCATCCCCTGCTCCTTCATCCTCACTCTCTTCTCCTGTTCTGCCATGAGCTGGAGAACTACTGCTCAGGAGTACCTCCTGCCCTCCTTCTGCACTGACCTTGGCTGATGCAGGGCTACTGTTTCTCCCAGTTTGTTGCTCCCTCACAGCAGTTTTTGCCCTTTTTTCAATGTGATTTCTCAGAGGCATTCTGGCTGGTGGTGGGTCCCTTTAGGATCTTGCTCTTAGTTAACAAGGGGCAGCTGCTGGGCTCTGCTCACCCCTCCTACAGCTCCTGTTGCTACCAGAATCTTGTCACTGAAACCCGGTACAACAGAATGTTTTTGAGCCCAATATTATAACACCAACAAATATATAACTTTTCATGCCATTCTGTTATTGTACCCTTAGCAACTTTAAAGAAAGAAGTTGAAAAGTGACTGAGTTTCTTATTTGCAGGGAAAGAAGAGCTGCAGATTGCCTTTCAGAAGTGGGATCAAAGTGCTGAGTGTCATCAGTGGTATGTAACTCTGAATTTTGTTTTTAAAAAACAAGGGGACTGCTGTGAGCTGACCTACATTTAAAAACTTGGAAAAAATAACAGAAAGCTCATCTGCGTTTAGTAGGAATGTGCTACTGATGCTATTTTTATCTGTTGAAAAGACACTTTTACCAGCTTTGGCTAACTGTCATAAGTAATGTCTTGATAGACAGCAGGTTTTGTTGCAGTTATAAACTTTGTTTCGCTTTGTTTCTGCCTCTTTAATTATGAATTTGTCTGTGACGAGATGAAGTTCTCTGGCAGCATGAAGGCTTCTGTGCATCTGTGCCCAGCAAGGCAGACTGGTGGTGGTGGTAGTGAAGCTGTTTGGGCTTGAAGAAATACAATGGGTTTTAGGTGAATTAATACAATGAGCTCTATTAAGTTTAGCTCCAGTGTAAATTCAGCAGGCTAAAACTGCCTTGTCTTTGGTATGCTTATAGGCTCAGTGCACTTATTTTACAAAGGTGAAATGAATGAAAATTTGCTTTAGAAGCTTTTCAGGGAATGCTAAAATAGAATGTGGAGGACGATTTACTTAGCAGCTGGCTTTTGGGCTCCACATCTGTGTCTTTTGGCACAGAAACTCCATCAACACCACTTGGTTATTGTGCAGATTCTGGGAAAATGCGTATTTGAACATCCTGAGTGTAGAAGGGCTGCCAAATAATGTTTGATGCAGATAAGTTGCAGCGAGCTAGTTCCTGAGTTTGAACCCTCAGTATGGTGAGGCTTGCTTTTATTTGACAAGTCCTCTGTTTCATTTGGTCCCTTTCCAGATCCCTGTAGAGTGAGATGTGTATCGTTGAAAAGCAAAGCTCACAGCCAGCTGCACAGCTGTGGGGACAGTCTTGAGAGTTACATATTAAATATGCATTATTTTTACTTAGTGTTCCTCCAACACTCTTGGGTTAATTATTGATATTTCAATCTGTTACTGATATTTCAGTAATGCTTTTCTGCACACAGATGCTTGCTGTTTGTCAAGAGTGATGTATTTGCCTCAATCAGTTAGGCCTGTTAGCATGGGCTCAGTGCTGTGCCAGTGTTCTTCCATTCATCTTAATTCTGGAAGAAGGAGAAACATTATTCTCAAAAGATTTTTAGTCTTCTGGAAAGTGTCTAATGGCTATAGTCTGATCATGTGTGCTGCTTGTCACACCACAGAGCACTCTGGCTTTGAAGTGTGTTGAGATAACAGTAGTAGCACCATATGGCTTTCTTTGTTATATATCAACGTGTAGATTTCTTTTTTGCATGAGAAAAGATGAAATGATCTGTAATTTAACCAAGCAATATCCATGTAAATGCTCCAGCTGCTAGGATTTCAATATGGAGGTAGGGAAGCATTGAGGTACATAAGCACAAGGAGGATGTAGAGCTGTTGTAGCAGGTCCAGGGGAATCCATGACTGACATTTAAAACAGAGCAAAAGTAAAATGGATGGTTTTTATTAGAAGCTGTTGGGTAAACAGGATGAAGAGTGTCTCTGCCAATCAGCATCCATGCTCTTCTCAGATTACAGTAATTTGACAGTTGGACTCTGATCTTGGAGGTCTTTTCCAACTTCGGTGATTCTTTGCATCCTTGATTTGGAGGACGGGTTGGATTGCCGACCTCTAAATAAAAGTATTTATCATCTTGGAAATATCATGCTTTTTAACTCCTAATAATTGAATGCTGTTCTCAATTAAAGCTTTGATATGAATCAAAGGAGAGACAACATAACCAATTCCTAGCATGTTATGGGGCTTGGTGTTTTCTGCTAGGCGAACATCTTGAAAGAATCTGGTTTTGTGTGTTATTTCTTGTGGCTTTTATGTTGTCTTGAAGTTTCTAAGTCACTTTAGTATCTGAATTTTTGACATTTTTCAAAGCAGGGTTCTAATTCAGGATATAACATTGATAGCTGTATAATCGATGGATATCAAGATGTTACAATCACAAAATAAACAAGAGAGTTAGTCGAAGTGGACTACGATAACAAGAGAGAATAAATGGAGGGCTTACCCTTATGCTGGGCTCACCACAAAACAACAGAAGGAGGGATCTCCAGACAAGGTCCTTCCCCACTGGTAGCCAGCTCTTAAATAGGTCTAGGAGGGGTGGAGCCAGGCTCCATCCCTTCCGGCAGCACAAGTGAATTGCCTTCACCTATGCTCCTCTGGCTGACTCATGGCTTGCCTCAGGTGATCAATCAGAGAGAGATTCAGGCTGTGACTCAGTAGTTCCCATACAGTAGCTTAGCTCTGTCATTCAGAATTGTATTGTAGCTGTAATGGGATGTTCAGTCGTGTTTCTAATATAAAATGCCAGGCCTTGGGATCTGAGCACACTGCTGTGTGTTCTCTGAGTTCTCTGTACCTGTATTACAACTTACTCTTCCCTGAACAGCTTTAGTTAAAGGGTGCACAGTTCTTGTCCTGTTGGACTTTTTTGCGAACAGAGGTAGGCCTCTGCACATCAGCTTCTTGCTGTTAATTATGGAGAACAGCTGCAGAGAGGGTTGCTGGAAAAAGGAAATAGCAGAGCAGCATGTGGGAGGCCCAGGATTTATTGGAAATGAATATGTGACTACCGTGATCAGTTGCAGGAATAATTACTTGCTGTCATGAATAGAATAGGAAATTACTCCCTTTTCAGCTCTGTCTGGGTCATGGGATGGTCACGAGCTGTTTTAATTACAGCCTCTCCTTACATTAATTAATTTAATATGGCAAAAAATTATCGCTAATGAAATGATGCTTCATACATCCAAAGATATATCTATATCTAAAAAA
Source organism: Centrocercus urophasianus (assembly GCF_019232065.1). Classification (NCBI taxonomy): domain Eukaryota; kingdom Metazoa; phylum Chordata; class Aves; order Galliformes; family Phasianidae; genus Centrocercus; species Centrocercus urophasianus. The sequence goes on along the minus strand of NW_024885233.1, from coordinate 710,988 downwards.
TGTAGGGTAAATCCTAATTCCAAAAGACACTGTAGTTTGATTTCCCTTTACTTGAGTAATGAGTAATGCTTAGAATCGAGTAAAGCTTATAATTACTTTCAGTTCACCACACTATCTGTTTAGGAAAATGTGTGTGGAATGGGGAAGGAGGGGGAGAGAGAGGAAGAGAAAGTAGATAATGATGACTTCCTTTCAGTTTGTAGTCCTTAATTCCTGCAAGCAGGAGCGCAGAAGTGAGTTTCCTGACAGATGATGGCAATCCTCTGGTACAGATTTCATATATTCTTCATGCCTGTGACACAAACCATCCCCTGCTTAGTTGGCTTTAAGCTTGTTAAGCAGGATGGAACATGCTCTGCATTCAATCTAATAATTGTTGGTAGTGAAGCTTATTTTTCCTCTGTCTTATGGTTATTGCAGTAATGAGTGACATTTTAAAGCAATAAGGGAAGAAAGAAATGCTATGAACAAGAAGGCACTGCTGAGAGCTGGCTGAGGCAGCAGCGGTTGGAGCATGAATGGCTGCAGCCTGGGATGCTTTGTGACTGCGAGGCTTTGGCAGCATGAAAGTGCTTTCTGAATGAGAGGGAAAGCAGTAAGTGTCTGGGACTGTCTGAGCTAACCTTGGGATCTGCCCAAATGCAGAGGAGAAGCCTTGCATGGATCTCCTGGGTCTTCTCAACATTATATTTGGTACAAAGCTGCTTTTGTGGTTGTTTGCTCTTGGAACCCAGCTGGTCCCAAAAGAGCCATCTCTGCAGAGCTGGCTGAAAGAGAGCTGAGATGTGATGAGTGCAGCACGGATGAGTCAGCTTGTGCACAGCAGGATTGATCTCTGGCTGTGTTTTCCTTGCAGGCACCATTCTGGAATACAGAAACATGTAAGGGTTGTTCTGAGTGTCCGACATATGTAGTGCCTTTAGAATGGGCTCACATGAGAGCTGATGAATGCTTTACCAAGTGTTCTTATGCCCGTGTACTCCTGTCGTGGTATTATCTCATTCTTATTTTTTGATACCGACATAAATATAATTCTTTTGCTGTAATTGTGAAAGATCTCTGATTACAGAATCATAGAATCATTAAGGTTGAAAAAGACTTTCAAGATCATCACCACTACGTCCAGCCATCTAACCGTGCCCATTAAACCATGTCTCACCATGATCAGGTAGATACGATACCCAATTAAATAATTTGCATAGTAAATACATTTCAGCTCATGAGTAGAACAGCACAGACTTGTAGGTTTGTTCTTGCTTGCTATTAGAGATGGATGGAGATAGATTGTTTTACAAACCCATGCATTTTGCTGCTTAGACATAAGTGTGTGACATCCTCATGAATGAGGTGAGAGAAAAGCTTAATCATTGTTAGAATCCCCTACCCATTTTGGCATGTGTTTGTAATGCAACTTCAAGCACCTAACAGCAGCCTTAAAGTTCAAGATCAGGATTTAAGTCTTTGTGGATTGCTGTCCAGAACTGATTCATTTTGAGCTGTGCCTCAATTTTGGGCTGAGCTTTTCTTGTGTTGCCCAGGTGGTTTAAACAGGGGATTCTTTCAGTTAGGGACAGAACAGAATACAGCAAACAGGAATAGACAAGGTATTTCAGCATACACAGGAGGAAGAATAGCATGCAGTAAGAGCAGCTGATGGCGTTCCCCATTTTCAGGAAGGTCCTTCCCTTCTATAAGGCTGTCAGCATCCTGAGTGTCTCTGTGTCCTGAGCCCTGGAGATGCTAGGGCTGATGAAGAAGAGCCAGGGAAGAGGAAAGCTGTGAAAACTATGGGCATGAACAGAGGGATAATTTCAGCAGGGATAATTTCAGCAGGGATAATTTTCTTCCTTTTTTTCACTCCTTTTGGAGACAGTGAAGTAAGTTGACATTTACAGTGTGTGGGTTGCTTTTTATCTGTTAGACAAGAAAAAGGAGATGTCTTGTTTAAACTGAAACAAAGGCTGTTGGCTACAAATTGCCCCCAACATGTTCCCTTTTTTTTTTTCCATCTCTTGAGGGACACTTATAATGAAAGTGGTGCAAAGGGAAGTGTGTAGCATGGAAATAATTTTGAGTTTCTGTACCCTGTTCCCATGAAAAATTTAGCCACTGTTATTTCTCTAGAATGTAATCCTTTGTTCCATGCTTGCTGCTGGAGAGCAGCAGGTGATGTTAATGAAATTTTCAAGTATTAGTCATATTTCTGATGAATCCTGAAATTGCAGAAGTAGGGAGATTGTTTGGAAATAATAACTGAGTTCCATTTTGTTGTGTACTGTTTCATTTGCATTTAGGTCTTCTGGATGAGAGCTTTTAAACTGTACATCTACTGAGATGTGGTTTTGATGTGTCAGCAACAATGTTATCTCTATTATGTTTAAATATATGGTTCTGAATATAAAAGCTGTAATTTCTAATTGTGCTTAATACTTGCTTTGAACTTCATTGGGATAGAAGGGAGAATAGTCCTAAAGGTTACGCTTATGTTCACTAGGTCTCTTCTTAGGTTGCAACTTTCTTTAAGAGAAGATCAACTAATTTGGGCTATTCCACTAAATGTGTTTTGTTTGTCTTTCCATCTTGTTTTTAGCAGGAATTCTGAGCAGTTGAACCAAGTAGTCTTGGTTCCTTCTTAAGATTTCTGTATTGCCCTTTTTTGAGGGCTTGATTCCAACTCATCAGAGCACTTAAAGAAAAGCTAGGTTATTACTACCATATCTGTTGCTGCCCTTTCTTGGCTGCTGGTCTTCTCCATTTGAAAAGCTTTTAGGCACACAAAGTGACTGACATTTGAGTATGAGTTCTGAGAAATGAGGTCTTAACAGCATGGGTATGTCAATAGAAATCCCTCATAGCAAAACTGGTGGTGCTACAAACCTGGGAAACAGCTTATGCACTACGGAAGACTTTGTTCTGAAGCTCTTCTCATCAGTGTTGATGAAGATGACACCTTCCTTGAAAGCAACAGTAAATCCTGCAGTAAGTCATTATGATAGAAATATCTTGCCAAGATATGTGCCAGGCTCTTTCAAAGTAGTTCTTGGGGAAAACTTTTTCCACTAAAACCAGAGGTTTAAATGAGCACAAAGTCACCATAAAAATGATACATTACATGGAATAATTACCATTTGTGTCTTCAGGCTTTGCTGAGAATGAATACATATTGTTCTGCAAACACACATGGTTCATTCCTAGCACTTCCTGAGGCAGACTAGAGATCTTTTAGATGAAACCAACTTGGAAATCAAACAGAACTGAAGACACGCTTTGTATTCCAGCTTCGGTAACTAATAAAGGCTTCAACCTTTTCTAAGATTAAGGAAAAATTGATTGGGGTATGGATAGGAAAAGGGGGCATTTCAGCCTTTCTCTTTTGTGACAGTGATCAGGTTTGACTTAAATCACAAATGAAGATTAGTTTTGGTTATAGCCAGCTAACTGTATAGACTCCTTACTTAATGTAATTAGCCAGGATTACTTGCTCTCCAGATATTGAAAAAAAAATTAACATGTGGAACTATTTGTAAGAGAATAGAATAGTTGGTCTACTTGCCATAATATTTGAGTTTGGCAGTGTTGTGCCAGCTTTCTGTTCCTGTAGTTTTGTGGACTCCATCCATCTGATTGTCTTTTTCTTTTTGTTTATTACTCAAATATTGTGCGTACCACTTGAGCTGAGGCATTCTAGTACAGCATCATATTATTATCTTGGGCTACTTATGGTCTACTGTTTTTAATTTGATTCTCTGCTACCACCCACCCATTACTAGATGAATCTTCAAACATAGGCTGACCTGCCATCTATTTAAATTTAATCTGTTACATTATCCAGCTTCATGAAGTTATTTAACAGTGACAGCACTGATGTCAGGGGAATCTTTTGCTGCACCATTCAATATCTATTAATTCAGTCAGTCTCAGAAAAAGTTGATCATGTAAAATTGGGATAAAGGAGACCCAGGTAGTTTATTCACTCCAAAACAAAAACCATGTGCTTTCTGATGAATATCTTCCAAAGCAGATTAGGTGGACCTCCAGCAGTGAGGCTCCCACACTAACCCTTCGATGAAGCACAGATCACCTCTGCATATGGTTATTCTCATATTCTTTGTTTGCCAGTGATAATGCCTGTAGTTTTTCAGAATTGTAAAGTTTTAATGACCACAGGTATGTGAATATGAGATATCTTTTTCAACATTTAGTCTTTGTTTAACACCATTTCCTCCCAGCCTGTCAGCCTTCATTCTCTATGACATATGCTGTTGCGGGGTGATTTGTGTTTGGCTTTTTTAGTTTGGGTTTCTTTTAGGGGTTTATTTCTTGTTATTTTCCAAGAAATTTCTGTGTCTCAAGCCCAGGTTGTTCAAAGTTTTTTTTTTTACTTTTCCTATATAAAGCTAGAAGTTTTGCTTCCACAGTAGTCCCAAACCAACCTGTCAGGGTATGAATGTTGCATGTTAAAGAAAGCATAGAATAGGTAAGGTACATAATTAACCATATCAACAGATAGCAGAGAATCTCTGTGAAATTAAATTCTGTGTTGAAGTACATAGAAAATATATATCGTTAATTGACTCAGATTGTCATACACAAGTTTGTGAATTACTTGATAAGGATATGGCTATGTTCCAGAGCACTGAAAACAGAAAAACAAGTCTCAATTCGGCATCAGTAGGGTAGGGTTTGGAGTATATTAACAGCAAAACCATTGTATGGACATTACCATGAAGTACTGAAATTGAACGTCCTTGTACAGGAGCATGGGAAAGATTTCAGTAAGTAATAGTAACTTCAGAAGAGACAGAATGACTACAGAAAAATTTGAGTACAGGAAGGGAGCTAGCATTAAAGTGCTTATAGATAATTCAGAGCTTGTTTAAAGACTGTTTTGAAGATTTAATGTAAATATAGGCTACTCATTAATAAAAATAAAAGAAGCCTTTAATCATGGTACTTGTAAAATTTCCTTTAGACGTCAGAGGAGGCTATGGAAACTACAAGACGACATCCTCAGAGTTCTGTGCAGTAGAATGGCTCAAACTAAAGCTAAGCCAAAACTGGCTTTTGAAAGTTGCGGAAAAATGTCATTGCATGCAGTGACTATGTAAAAAGTATTTTTAGACTTCATCAAATGCAGGAAACAAAGCATCAGTGGCAGGAAACAGGTTTTAGCGCACATTTCTTCAGAATAACTCACTTTAGTAGAGGACAGTTCAGACAAGCTGTATGGATTTGATGTTCAGTTACTTCAGTCAAAGTGATGATGCTAGGCAAGACCAAGATGCCATCTGGAATATTTTTGTTGACACTTCCTCACTTAACACCTGTAGCTCTGATGGCTTATGATGTTGAAGTCTTAATTGCAATGTAAAACCAGGTCTGTAGGAAGTCCATCTTTTCCTGGAAGAATATGATCCTCAACAACATGAACAGGAGGAGCTGCTGCAAGATGTTTCTATGTTTCTCCTACAACTTTTTTTTTTGCTAGGTTTGGTTTTTAATTTTAGGGATAGTGTCTTAAAATGACTCACCCAAGAAGGTCTACACTATCAGAGCAGTGTCTTAGGCTGTGGCTCTAGTGGTGTTCAGAGATAGGGTTTGATCAAGAAAAACTTTGTGTCATTCATTATGAAGCAGTCATCTGGCTATGAATGCCTACAATTCATGGGAAATCAAGGTAGCTACTGCTAGTATTAGTTCCAGAGTATTAAATATTTTATATATCATATGAGCTTGCCATCCCCACAGAGTCTGCAGCATGTTTGAAGGTCTTTGGGATATAGACATAAAGAGGAATTCCTTTGGAAAGGAAATGTTGTGCTTCAGAAGCACAGATTCAAAGGACAGAGTGCAGAACCTGTGTGGATAAAGCAAACAGTTTTATTACAGGCAGAAAACTCTGTACTATGAAACAACATACATCATATGCATGAAAAGATTTTTCGTCCACTAACTATTCAGAAAGTGGCAGAATACCATGCACGGTGACCCATGTGGGTCAGTCAAAGGGTAAAATGTTTTAACATCTCAAAGTTTGGTGTGGCCCCAAAGGAAAAAGCAAGCTTTTCATCTAAATTGGCTTTTAAAACTGTATTTGGTTCTGGAAGATACAGGGTGGATATCATGGGCTAGGTATGTTTTATTTCATACATCATCTGGAAGGAACATTTATAGACTTTTGTTGCATTGTGGAAATGGTATTGAATGCATCTTTCACATCAGATATACTTCTGAGATTAATGCAGACAGCAGCCTTTAAATACATCTGTTGCATAGAATCAAGTTCATGTCTGTGGACAGCAGACAGTTCTCTGAATTTATAAATGAAATGTTTTCAAAGGAATAGTGGAACGCATTCTGAGAAGTCTTTCTCAGAATACAACCTTGATTTTATGCATCAAGATTTTATATAACTACATAAAATCAATTCTATATACTTATATATGTGTCTTGGTCATACAGTTTAAAGCAGCGAGTCAGAACAGGGATGAAGCTGCTGTTCATCACTCTGTTCTGTGGTGTGATTCCCAACTGTGAGAATACACTTTTATTTTTTTTAAATTTCTATGGAAAATTGAGACAATAGTAAATTAGTCTTGCTCTAATCCAGAGCAATTTATTGTGCTTAAACTTGCAGTGTGTACGCCAGTATCACCGAGTGCTTTATTTAAACCATCCATGCTCTAGAGTGCTGCTGAGTATGTTGTGATGGGAAACAAGGCAGCATAATTAGTGCTATGTGAATTTACAGCTCAGCCTACTCTCCAGCTCTCTGGACAAGCTTCTTATTTTTTCCTTTAATCTTGTCTCCCCTTGTTTTGAAGTTTAGGAAAGCCTGATTGCAACCCCTTAGCTCTGTATGGCCATTAGTGACAAATGCTCATTAATTTAAGGTTAAGTTTCTGGGAACTTTGCTGTTTCTCCCAAGGTACTGAATCCCAAAATTAATAAACATTTGAATTTCTGGCGTGTTTCATTGCACAACTACATGGTAGTTGTCTCACTTCTTTACAAGTGAAGAGGCTCAGTGCACAGGTAGGTAAAAAACTGGTAAAACTCATAAAATATTGCCAAAACTTCTCAATTTGATATAAAAAAAAACTTGAAGCTCTGCTCCTCTCAATTGTTTATTTGATTAGGAAGGGATTTATTCTTTCTGTCTTTTAATCTGACTCTTGTTGATGAAAGTTGAGCTCTGACCTAAGGTTTTCATCTCTTTGCCTTGTGTGTGATGAAATCTCTCTCTTGATTTACTGTCAGTGTTGTTTGAATAACGCCAAACAGATTTATGGGCTAGCATTGATATTTTCAGCTCACAGCTTGTGCTGGTTGACTAGCAGAATAATCTAGCTCATTGGTTTGTTGGGTATTGCAATGTAAAGTTAGTTGAGTATTTGTGAAGTAAAACTTGATCTGAATAAAATGCAAAGGCTTCCATGTCCCCATGCTGTTGTCAGCTGGCCAATTCAATTTACTTCTTGTCTTATTCAAAAGGAGGCACCAGCAGACTTAACTAGTGAGTCTTTGAAACTGTTTAAAGAGATAAGAGCTGTATTTGGGTTGGCAAGCCACCCTGGCCATGAGGCTGTTGGTGCTGGGCTGTGTATTTTGTGTTCAGAAGCCAAACGTCCTGCTTTCTAATGGAAGTCAGCCAGAGTGCAGCATTGGAAATAAAGCTCCATCAAAGTTGTGTGTTCTGAGCCTGGGGATTTGAGAAGGAAGAACAAGCAGGTTCTCATCTGGGGATGTATTCTCTCCTGCTGCACAGAGTTTATTTTCTAATGAATGGGGAAATCCTTACAGAGCTGAGAGTTCTATGGGAACTTGTGGCTTGACCTTAATGAGTAGTTCTGGTTAATAGTTAGTCCAGCAAGTCTCATAATGCAGGGTTTAAGTAACTTCTGAGACATTGATCCTTGTAGTTATCAAATATTTACAAGTGATGAAATCCCCAGTCCGAACTCATTATTCTTAATCTATCCTATTATTGTTAGCCTTTGTGCAACTTGGTAGTGCCTCAGGTGGCAATTCATCTGAAGACATTTCACAAAAGAGATTAAAATAAATAGTTCTGAAGAACAGGCGAAGCTAAACAAACAGAAGAGGGAAGAGCAGGAAGCCATTCTGGTGCTGCAGAGAGGGAGAGGAAGGGAAGCTAAAGACCTCAAGAAATCTCGGATCAGAGTTTCATATGTAGAAACCACCACCATGCTCTGGATCTTGAGGCACAAATTAGAAAAGAATGTTCATGCTAAGGCTGCTCTTCCTGGGACTGCAATAGAAGACCAATTCATAGAATCATAGAATGTCCAGGTGGGAAGGGACCTTAACAAAATAGTTCCAACCCTCCTGCCATGGACAGTGTTGCCATTCACAAGGTCAAGTTGCTCGTGGCCTCATCCAGCCTGGCCAGCGATGGATCAACCATAGCTTCTCTGGGCAACCTGTTCCAGTTCAGCTATCTCTTGCTTTATTTCTTACCTCTTGTTTCATGACAGGTCTGCTGTTAACTGCTTATTTTACGAACATTTCAATGGTCTGCTTAAAAAAATAAAAATGTGATCTTTATTTTTACTTGACAAACAAGTATTGTGCCACTTGATGTTGTTGTGCTGGTTGTTGGAGAGGTCAGGCGAGGCTCCCTTCATCCCCATTGGATTTATGGGAACGGACTTGTAAGGCTTGCCCTGGGGAGGAAGGGAGTGGTATAAAGAAAGATTATACAGAGTTTTACGTTGTATTTAATGTACATATCCAGAAGACTTAAATAGTATGGCTAGAGGAACCATATTGAGCTGGGACCCTGGAGGGTATAATGAGGAGACAGAGGATTGGGCAGAATGAGCAGAGCTGCGGATATGGCAAAAGAAGTCACAAAGGAGATGAAATTGCATCTTTCTTCTATATTCAGCTTTATTTTTGAGTCTCTGAACCAATTTCAGGGAAGAGCAGTGTGTGGGAGTGTGAGATGGGAGAGTATAAATCCATGGGTAATCAGCTTCCCTGCTTTAACTGCTACAAAATAACTGCTTATGCTAGCTTTGAATTGTAGCATCTCTTGTTAGAGAAAACTAAATTGCCTTGAGCTTGCAGCACTCAAACGATGTTATTTTGTTTCCCAAATTCAGTGGTTGCTCAGGCTGCAGGACATAGGTAGGTTGTCACAGTATTTTCCCTCCTAGTAGGCATCCTAGCCTAGCTAGGATACCTAGCATGCTATGGATTTGCTGTTCTGTAAGGGAGATGCCTGTGCATCTTAGAGCTAATTAGAGCTTTTTGCAATTCTGGCTCCTGCTTCAGTAGGATTTGCTCTTCAGCATTCTATATTTTCACACAATTCATTACTGAGTAAGGAAATTTAGGGTGTAGAAGTGCACTGGAAGACTTTCCACGGTCAGTGCAATGAACAAAAACTACTCCTGCTCAGTTGCTGGCATCCTTGGAGCTACTGCCTTCCCATGCAAAAAGTGCTTGCTGCATAGGTCCCCTCCCTGTAGAAGATGTGAAGCTTAAATGTGCTCTTATCTTCAGAAGGAAGATACATGCAGAATGTAGATGTATATTTAAAACTGCCAGTTTAGTTTCATACAGATGCCTTCTTTATGCAGGTATGCCATTCTCTGTGGGCAGCTAGCAGAACATGAGAGCATCCAGAAGCGCATTCAAACTGGATATATTTTTAAGGTGAGTGAAAGGAGCATGCTGGCTTGTGTGTGTGTTACGCAGTACTTCTGTAGTAGGGTAAGTTAGGAAGACAGCTCCAGCTTTTAGCAGAGGAGTTGTAGGTCTCAAAGGGATGCTTTTAAGGGGTGTTTTGGATGAGGAAGGTGATTCCAGCAAGAGGTGCTGAGGCTGACTGGTTTCACTCTGCATTTGTGCACACTGTAAAGTCAGAAAAAAGATGAAGAATAAAAGTCTTGCAAGTAAAATACAATCCCAGTGAGAACTTCAGATGTGAAATTATCATATGGTAATAAGATACCAACTTTTCCTGCCTGCTTGCACCCTCCAGTAAGTACCAAATAATGAATTTTCAAAGGTGGCTCATCTGCTTCAGGTTCTTAATTTGCCTTTCAGCCAAAACTGGGATGTTGCAGGGAAAGGAGATGCACCAGTTGCTGCAGAACTGGCCACATAAAATTAGTGAGTTGGCAGCTATTCACATAACCACTAATTTGGTTATGTCAGGTTAGGAAAAGGAGGTAGAATAAAGTGAAGGGCAGCTTCTTTTTTTTTGCATGCAGTAATTCTTTTTTCTGATAAAATGCTCATTTGGGGTTCATTGAAACATTTTAAAGAAAATTTGGAATCTCTTGGTCGCTGTAGTTTTCCTGATCGCTGACAAATTGTGGGCTTATTCCTTTCCTCTTTCCATACATACTCATCTGCTCTTGGCTTCTAACAAGAACGTAATGTGTGTTGGTGATAATTTTCCATAGGAACACATTGATAAAGCGATTGCTCTGAAACCTGAGGATCCAAAGTCTTACTACCTTTTGGGCAGGTGGTGTTACCAGGTAAAACAGCTTGTTAATATTGATTACTTACTTCTTCCCTGGAATTTACTTCCTTGTTTGAGTGAAAGCTAGGTGGATTGAAGCCTTAACCAATGAACACAAGGGGTTCCAGCCTTCATATTTTAGTCTCTGCAGGTGGTATGGGAAGTGACATGGCAAGGAATGGACTGAGAAAAGCACTAGCTGCAGACTAGCTTACTGTTTGCCCTCCTTTACTCCGTAAAAACAAACCACCTTTAAACACACATGGATGTGATCCAAGGACATTTTGAGGCTGGCAAGAGCTTCTGTACACAGTACAACTCTATAATTCTTTGCACGTGGTTCCTCTGCTACCCAAGTATTGGCGGTGTTAGAATTGTGCAGGCTGCTTTATATTTCTTGACAAGGAAAAGCTTGGAGTCAAATGCCATAAGTCAGATTTAGTGTCTATAAAAAGAAATAAGGGCTTGCAGTAACTATCTACTTTTTGCTTTATGCAGTTTGAAAGTGCTTTGCTGCTGTCAGAAATGAAGTTAAATCACAGAGATTATAGCCAAGATAATTGACTTGGTTAATTACAGGGGAGCAACAAACTCAGCCAGTGAAAGCTCTTCACTCTGTTCAGAACTTCCTGCTCAGCCTTCCTGCTCTCACAGCTGCAGAAGCTGAGAAACAGAGGCAGATCCAAGTAGAAGGGAGACAGGAGGGCTGCATATGTGCCTTTGCTCTGATACATAGGTGAAAACTGCCAGGAGCTGGTGTGGTTGCACTGAGTAACTTTAGGATTTCAGACCACCCACACAGTTGCCCTGCTGCAATATTGAGTTGTAGAGACAAATCCTGTATTTAACATTATGCATATGGCAGCTGATGGATGAAACTGCAGGAGGTGACTAGCAGTATAGAACAAAGAAAAGCAAATCAGGTTTAAATCCATAGCTGGATTTGGGTGCTTACCAGAATCTGCTGGTACTACCAAGATTTTTGGCTGTCTCCCAGGTGCCTGAAGCAGCTACAAGAAACCAGATAACTCAGTGTCTTTGCATACATGGGTTTGATGGTTTCGTCTTGCTCTCTCTGTAGGTTTTCCACCTGGGATGGCTCGAAAAAAAGACTGCTTCTGCTTTGTTTGAGACTCCTCCTACAGCCACTGTACAGGATGCACTACAAAACTTCTTAAAGGTACTGTAATCTGACACTCAGGGGAATCCCTAACAAATGCAGACTGACAAGTGTAACCACAAGCATGGAATTTGAGTACTTGTGTTCTGCTTAGCTCATTGCTCTCCATGTGCTTCATGATATCTCTCTATTGACTAGAACCTGAAGAGGAAAAACTGGTGGAAGCAGAAAGGTAGGAGCCTCTGTTATAGAACAGCCAGATGGAAGAACATGATTTTCAAGAGCTCAGAACTAGATCCAGAGAATTCCACATATTTTCAGAGGGTTTTGGTTTTCCTTTTCAATGCTGCAAAAGCTGATGAATTCATTGCTTAGTGTTAAGTGCATGTGGCCTGGCTCTTTTCATGATCTTGTAAGATCTGTATATGCTCATGCCTGGGAACACTTGCATAGGTAGTCAGAATGTTTTGTCACTTTAATTTTCCTCGTAATATTTTAATAAAGGCCTCTGAGTAGATTCTCCAGATTTTTGAACACAAATTTTTAAGCTTTCAAAGTCAGATATGGTTTTTTTTTTAACATACATACACCTCTGATGAAATGTTGCAGAAACAAATTGCCCTACCACTATATAACTCATAGGCCAGCAGTTCTGCAAAGTGTTAGGGTTTATCAGATTTTATCAATTTCTTGTCATTGTGCCTAAATGTTAAGAGTAAGTTTGTGGTAGGTAGGTGTCTGCCCTAGGCAGTCTGCTTTTCAGCATAATTTTAGCCAAAATGATTAAATCATTCCACAGCGAAGTTTGAAGCAAAGTGTGTTCTTTCTTCTCAGTAGAGAAAAAAGCTACTTCTTCCTTTGATGAGTTAGAGTGGCTCAGTGGTTTGAAACAGGAATTTGGATTTTTCTGAGCTTTTACCTTTGGTCACGCCCTGAAGAAGTGCACTTCCCATATGCTCAGCAGAGTCCATTTCAGCATTCAGCCACAGTTAGCAAGTTCCAGGGGAATGGAAATCATCTCAAGAATTGCAGCTCTGGGTTACTCACAAGCTGAGCTAGGTCTAAAACCAGACAACATAATTAAGAAGAGGAACACTGTCTGTACTGAGTTCTCATTGCTTGCTCTGATAGTCAGTTTCTGATGTCTTGATTGCATGCACTGTGAAATTTGAATATAAATAGAACACAGGGTGTGCTACAAAGGGTTTGTTTGCAGTGGAACAGGGAAAGTATGAGGGCTTTTACTAATGCAGCCAGTCTAGCCTATGATATATGATATGTATGGACTTGAAAAAGTGGGGCTTCCTCATCTAATAAAGAGATGGAAAAAATTGAAACAGCTTTCAAACTGTTCTTTGCGTATCCTCATATTTGCTTTTCTCTGCCTAACCCTTTCTCTCTGCTGTTCTAGGTTGAGGAGCTAAGTCCAGGATTTTCCAAAGCAGTAAGAGTGTACATTGCCAAGGTAACCTGTCACTTTATTGAGTACAGTTACATGCTCCTGGGATAAGAAATATTCATCTTAAAAAATACACATGCATCTTTGGATGGATTGTTGTACACGAACTTAAATTACTGCATGTAGAAGCAAAATTTTATAAGTTTTGGATTTCTGTGGTGTATACAGGAAGTGCATCATGAGGAAGAAGTAAAGTATTAAATGCATGTCTGTGTTACCAATAAACCTATGTACAGAATTTATTTCATAGTGTCTTGTTAAAGAAAAACAAAGGCGACCAAAGAGGAGAACTCTGTAGGAGATGTGGTGGCCTTGACGCCAGCTGGATCATACACTGTCACTCATCATATCTGCTCAGTGATGAGACTTTGTAAATTAAGTGATGTATATGTAAATCAGCAAGCCTTTTGTTTCTGACAGCTTATGCACACTGATGAATATGCTCTTGATTGCATCTTGCTCTGTTTGTAAATACAGCCAGCAGTCATGCAAATTCAGTCACTCCCTGAATGTCTTGTAAAGAATTGGAACTTATTTTCAGGGAAGCTGCAGCAGCAGCAAATTCTTGCAAATCATGACCTGATGAATTTTCAGAGTTGATGTAAAAAAATCTGGATTTCACAGTGGCTAAATTATAACCTGAATGAGCCAATACTTTATTACTGGGCTCATAGTTCACCGCATGTCTGGCAGATGTGGCTGAGCTTCAGAAGTACTCTGCAAATCAGCATAGAAGTTAATAGAAGTACTTAAACGTATTTGGTTTTGTTTATTGCTATTTTACTCAGTCCCATAGTTGGTCATTTTGGATCACATCCTTCATCATAAAATTCTAATAGTTCAATTTGTATCTCCTTAATTTTCCAGGAAATAGTGCTCTAATGGGTCAGACTTCAAAAGAATAAAGAATTGAGATTTACAGTCACCTAATGATAGTTTTAACTGATGCTTAGGGGCGTGGGACTCCTGAAGGCTCCAAGGATGTCCATGGCACCATCTGTTCTGAATTCAAGAGGTGCAACAATGTGACTGTTTGCAGAGCAGAGAGTTCTCTTTCAGAACTGAAAGAGGAAAATCACCAAGATGCACATACCTTGTTGTCACAATCCTAAAGGAATGCTGGCTTTTTGAGGCAATTGCAACAATGATTAGCTGCTGCCTTTTAGCATCATTTTTAGCTTCCTTCTAGCATGCTGATTTTGCAGTCCTCCATTGCCTCCATGACTCTACGCACCAGAGCCTTTTGTGTTACTTAGAGCTGTCTGTTTCTGTGCTGCTTGAGAAGTTCACGAGGAAAGATATGAAACCTCAGAGACCTGTAAAGATGAGATGTTACAGTGCTTGCACTTGGACCTGATTTTCAAAGGCCTGGAGAGTTAAAGCTTCATCAGATGATATGCTGCCAGTGTTGAGATTTTATGATGAAAGCAGCATGAGGAATGGTGGCTGTGGAAGTGGAAATAAAAATGGTGGAAGATGCTGAAGATCACAGGAGACCTTAAAATCTTTTGCCAAAAAGATCTCCTTGTCCAAAACATAAAAAAAAAAATAAAATCTAATATTCCATAACTTGATGGTGATTATCAAGCCTGAAGCTATTCTGTGTAAATGCCTAAAGGAGAAATAATCCTTTTTTATCAGTTGTCAGGTTACAAAATTGCTCAGTTACTTTCTGCTGCCTGTTTCATCTTTTGTTCTCCCTGTTTAACTCTCCTCACGTTGTCATTTTTCCTTCAGTGCTACAAGGACCTGGGGAACAACTCTGCAGCTCTTCTCTGGATGAACCTTGCTTCAGAACTGCCAGTTAACACAAAAGAGGTATAGGATTATTTTCCAAGAAAGAAAAGAAACCAAAACTAACTTAATGTTGTATGCTTTTGACCCTTCAAATCAAATATGGTTATGTAAAATTCTCTGCATATATATTATGTCGCAAAATTAATCATAGGGAAATTTTTCTAAAATCCCAGTCATTTAACTTAAGGTCAAGACTTTCTCTGGCAGTCTGACTTGGCATGTGTGTTCATTGGGCTGATCAATATTATAGGCTGCATTTGCATTAAGGTGTTTATTGCTAAAGGTAAGCTGAATGGTTTCAATTTAAGACTTTTGATTTTCAATTTAAGCTCTTAATGAAGTATTTTAGGCACTCTGTGAGTTAGATCCAATGAACTGAAGGATTTAGATGTTTTTGCACCTGAGTCATCTAGTAGTTCCTCTCTGTTGCTTTTAAAGCTCTTGGTGCTAGGTTGGCTCCGAAGCTCCTCCAAGCTGGATCAGATCAGTAGTCTGTGTGTGCTGCTCAGCATTTTTTTCTATCTAGGATATTTTAGCTCTTCCATTGCTTTCACAGGGTTTCAGAGAGCAGATTGTACTGCATTTCAGAAAGTGCCATGTGGTTGTGTTTTCCATCTGGGAGCTCTTTTCCACTTTTTTTTTCCTTTGCGCTTTTTCTGTTAAGCTGAAACTGTATAGAAGATGCCATCAAATTAGTACCAGGTAGAAAATACATAAAAGCAGATATCAATCTGTTGTTCTTTGCGTTGTGGAGAAAAATGCAGCGAAGTGACCAGAATCCTCCTGATCTCATGCTTTCAGTGTTAGTCTGATGGAATCCTGGATGTAAGGCAGAAGTATATGCCAGATTTTCCTGCCACTGTGTTTCTAAGGCTTCTGGGTTGCTGTAGCAAAAGTATTGTGCTGAAATTCACAGCACAGGTGTGCAATAGATCTTGGCCCACCATCTATCAGTGCTGACTTGCCTGTGCTACCACCTGCAGGGCACTGGCTAGTACTGCTGCTGGGAAACCAGGGCAGCAAGCAGAAAAAATATCCCTTCTTCCAGAAGGAAATATCCCAGCTCTGCCAGATGAGGAGCCTCCTCACCATCTGCGTCTTAGAAATCATGCCAGACAGAGTTGGAATGGTATATGAGATAAATAGAGGATTTTTTTTCTCTTTATATGTTGGAGGCGTAAGGTGGTGTTGTTTCATCCCAAAGAGGCAATCAAATAATTTCCATCAGACTGAGAAGGGTAAAAAAAAAAAAAAAAAAGGGGGGCATTTGACCAGAGTAGGAGAGTCCTCAAGGGAGCAAAGGTTTGAAATCCGCTGCTCTGGTTTTCAGTTTTCTCAAAAGGAAGCATGAGAGAAAATCTCTTTGATATTTGGAGAATTTTAATAGGCTGCTGAGAGACAAGTATGAAAAGAGGAAAAACACAAGGCTAGACTATACTTAAAATCTGGTGTGGGGCTTGAGAAGAAAAGAGGAATTATCTTTTTTAACTATATTGATTTAGCCTGTGTATTAATGCCTTGTATTGCATTTCCAGGATTCAGAAGCTGAGAGAGAACTTGAGAAGATGCGATGTGCCTTGGAAGAATAAGAGCAGAAGAGCTCATTCCACTCAACACTGCACAGACAATAAAATTCCATTGAAAGGGGTTTCATGATTCTAGCAAGTTTGGTTGCACAGCATGGATAAGCCAGAGGAGCTGCCAGGAGGACACACTCAACAGTCTCATCAGCACTTCCAGGGAAGCATCTCGGTGGGATTTAATGAGATAAAATCTTGTGTTATTTTCCTATTGAGAGCACAACATATGTTTGCTCGCTTTTAAAATTCCTTAAAAAAAAAAAAAAAAAAAAAAAAAGAAGGCCAAATAGTCAAAAAATCAACCAGATATTAGCATGTAGGAGTATATATATGTACACACACGTGTGTGTATAATACCTGAGTTTCAGATCTGCTTGCTGATGAGCTTCCTGGGGAAGTCCTCAGCAGATAGTTTTCTCTAATTTGACTGTTTTCTCTTTTCCTTTCTAAAACATCCTCATTGAATCAATTGAAATAACTGATTGCACCTTTGCATAGATGTCCTGCGGAGAGAAAGGTGAGAGTCAGTGGGCACTGTGAGGCTGATTTTTAGCAACCTGATGCACTGCAGGTTGTGGGAGTTCCTCACTTCCTTCAGTCTCTTGTT
The DNA here is from genome assembly GCF_019232065.1 of Centrocercus urophasianus. Taxonomy (NCBI): domain Eukaryota; kingdom Metazoa; phylum Chordata; class Aves; order Galliformes; family Phasianidae; genus Centrocercus; species Centrocercus urophasianus. Next base: position 693,924 of record NW_024885233.1, on the reverse strand, counting down.
TCAAATCGACACTGACACAATGGCTTGAGGAAAGGCCACTGCACAAAAAAGACTACATTGACTTAAAATAAGTGAGTTGCTGTGAAAAAACTGATGGTGATGTCCAAAATACAGTCCTGTTGGTCCTGTCTGGTTATACCTAAACTACCTTCCTGGTTTTCTGTTGAGGAGAAACCAGCACTGCTCGTTACAGTGAGAAAATACTGAGGAACCAAGAAGATCTTATGCACAAGAAAAACTTTATTTTTAAGAAGTGCATGTCAGAACAGCAAGTAATGAGGTTTTCAACTTCAGGACTTTCTCCTAGTGACATCACTCACATGAGAGCGAAAACTTGGTGTGTCCCTCCAAACTATGCAGCTATGGTTTAGATATAATAGCTTAGCAGTTGTTTATCAGTGTAACACTGGTTACAGGAACAGGAATACTCTGTGGCAGAGCTGACGCTTTGCTGTGTATTCCTCCAGTTCTTGTTGACGAATGCACTGGCACTGAGAAAACGGAGTTGGCAGCTGACATTTTCTCAGACAGCTTCTGGGTACCAAACAGAGAAAGTAAACTTTGCTGTATGCTGACAAAAAGGGTGAAAAACAAAAACAATGTTCAGAAATTTCCCAAAGACTTGAGCAAGGCTTGCTTTATATCCTAGCACATTTCAGCTTTTCCCCCTTGATGTTACTTTCATAAAGTAGATGTTAGCAGACTCAAGCTCACAAACTTCCCAGTTTATATATTTGACACTTTTCAGCTATTTTTATTTTGGTCCAAATAGAACTCTACGATTTGGATTTGCTTGAGACTATACATATGATTCTTACAAATAGAGAACTGAATTCTGCCAGGCTGAATCACTGGATCTTTGCCAAAAGATACCAGCAATCCAGAGCTTTTCTTATTTGCAGGCCTTCACCTGTTGTCTAACTCTTCAAAATGTAGAACATTAGAGGTGATTTTGAATTAGATTTACATGCTGTGTTTTCAAAGATGCAATTTCTTTTTGTTCTTCGTTTCTTTCTTGCTTAATATCTGTTTCCATACAGTGAGCAACCATAAGTTTGAGGGAAGAAAATGCTGGTCTGTTTTTCTGCTTTGTGCTTTGGATTCTGCACTGGTTAGGTTTCAGTCTTTCACACTGTGTATTCTTTGGGGTGATGATGTAAATCCCCTTAGCTTTAAAAGGGTCATGGATGAGGTTCAGTTACTTGTCAAGGTGACATGTGGATGGAAGGATGTCTTCAGATGGTAAGTAGAGAGCTAGGAAAACAGAGCTTTGGGTTACAGACTAAACAAAGCCTGTTTGGAAACAAATGCCAAAGTCTTGTTTTTCTTACTGATAGAAGTTGAAGTGAGGGAATCTCTTCCTCGTGTCTGTACTTCAATAGCTTTTAAGCAATGCAAAAACCAAGACTTCTTTAATTTTGCACACAATTTTTAAAACTCTGCAGATTAATCCCTGAGTACAATGTGAATTTCTCAAAGGTGCCTGCACTGTACACTCCCAGGAGTTGGATTTTCATAGTAAAAGACTAGATGTTCTTCCAGGCTTATCGTAGGGTAAGACAGAACAATTTCCTGAGCTAGGCTGACTTTGGAAACACACCTCCCTGTGGCTAAACTATGATACTATAGAATAACTGAAGCTGTTTAACTAATTTATCCTCACTGTGCTGGTCTGTTTGAGATAAGGTATTTGCAATTAAGGAGAAAGCCATCCTGCTTAAAGTTTCCTGTGTCACTGTCTTGCTTGTTGTGTTGGTACGCAGACAGGTAAAGAAACCCAACAGTCAGGAGGAAGTCTTCTAAAGTATTGTGGTGTCTATTGTATGTGTGGTGGTGTGCTGGAATATTATGGGAAGGTAACATATAAAATTCTTGTTTATATATCACTGTTTATACATATGTTTGTAACTGTGTGGGTTACGCCTCTAATACATTTTGTATGTAAATACCATGACTACTGTTTATGTTTCTAAATTGCACCAAAGTAATACAGCCACAAGTTATGGTGAGCAGTGTGCTCCAGGTGAGGTTGTTTTTCAATAAATGTGAGTGATCAGTTGTTACGAAGTCTAAATATTCTGTGCTCCGCTTTCACAGCCTGAAGCCATCTCCACCTGCTCCAGACAGAAGCCATAAACAAGGGGCTTAGCATTGCTTTTGAGTGTTTTAGACCTCCTGACAACTTTTATTTCATTGTGTTCCAAATTACTTTGCTGAGTTGAGTGAGTGAGTTATAGCCCTAGCCGTACTTCTTGATTCCTTAAAATTCACTGAACTGAGGAGTACTGATTGATAGCATAGTTGCACTAAAGAGTAGGTATAGTGGGAAACAATATTTGGGCTGCCTAATGGAGTAGATAGGAGTGATTTGGCTGTGTTAATTTGCTTGCGCATTAGTCGCATACCATCCCTGGGAGAGGGACGTTGGAGCTATGTGCAATCACAAGTACAAAGGAGGTCCTCTCCCAGCAAGCAATTGATAGAATCATAGAATCATTGATATTGGAAAAGACCTCTTAAGATCTTGTCCAACATTCGACCTCTAACCACAACCCCAAGTGCCACACCTACACATTTCAAGAAAACTTTGTCTGTCCATGGTAAATTAGGACTGGATTCAGCCTGCAACTTCTCTGTAATCTCATCCCTTTTGTTTTCTTCTTAAAGTGAAATTGTAGCGTCTTCTAGTGCACTGAACCACCTTACAGAGCCCTGTGGCACTGAAGGCAGCAGCCCAGGAGAGGACTTGTAGGTACACTGTTGTTCAACATAAATCTCTAGGACTCTAGAACCCCTAGAAGACTTTTTAAGTGACATTTTGCAATACTTGACTGTTAGCAATCAAATGAGTGCTTTGTCTGCTGCAATCATACTTGACCATGGGTAGGAAAACACAGCTTGAAAAATATTTTTGAATCACATCAACATCGCAGAGAGGAGGTCAGCACTGACCCATAGGACTGGGTTGCCAGTTGAGGACAAGGGATTTAAAAACAGGCAAGTTCTGTTTGGAAGTTGATTTCCAATAATTAGAGCATACCAGGGCAGTGACCACCTCCTCAGTGTTCTGGGAAACATCTGACTCAATATCGGAGTAGGAATGTCAACACTGCTTCCTACCAGGAATGGCGCAGTCATTCTGACTCCCACCTTGGCTTCAAGATTTCTGCGAAGTCCAAATTTTTTTGTTTCAATGACATCTGCAACTCCTTGGAAATTCCCTGGCAAAGGCTGACCTGCTGAGATCCTTGGTTTGAGGGAGACCCTGAAATGGGAGGATTGCAATAGGCTTGCCTTGCCATCTTGTTTTTTACAGCAAGTCTTACCGACATGTGGCAAACCATTGGGTTCATGTAGGTGAACTGTCATTATTTTCCTTAGAGTAATATTTAGCAAAGGCCCATTTCAGAGTCCCCTGAGTATTACAAAAAACAAAGTTTTTTTTGCAGTAGTACATATGTTGACTTTGCTGATGTTGGCATACAAAGCGCACATAATGAAACCAGGCAAAATTTAGGGGAGAAAGGATAAATGTGAACACTGCTACTGTTTGCTGTAGACCTGTGATGCTTTCACAGGTTTTGCATATGCAAGCATGCAGTCTCAGTTGGGCATGCAAACATGATCTCAAAAACTTAAGAGAGATTAGTTCTCTGAGTGAGATTTATTTAAATATTGCTTTTCCCAAAATATAAACATGAGAAGGGCTCAAAGGCTATGAAGGAAGACAAGGCAATGCAAACCTGGGGACAGAAAGTCCCCATCATTATAAATGCATCCCATAACAAAGGTCAGCTTCCTATTTACTGGGCTAATGTCAGCTTGACTGATGGAGAAGTTAAAGACCCTTTAGATCAGGTTTAAATAAATCATCTATGAGAAGCAGAAGAGGCTCCGGGATTGGCGTAGACTCTGTTCTGGGTTGTTTACATACCTGCAGACAATTATTTAGAAGGAAAGATTAATTTCTGATCGCTTTTCTTCTTAATGAATGGGTTAGTTCTGCAGCTGGATCTCTTGTGCATCTTCTGCTAAATAATAAAGATCCTATTCCAGCATTTCAGTATCTTGAAAACTGTGGGGGAAGCTGTGCAGCACCTGCTTGCATGCGACTATGACCGTAATTGTGGATGAGGAGTAGGAAGGGGTTTGGACACAGGGGACTGTAAATAACGCATTTCCTGGCATCGCGCTTCCAAAAATCTATTTCCTGGCAGCGTCTCTCTCTAGATTTGAGAAATGGGGTGGTCAAAACATTGCAAAATCATTTGAGGAAGTGCTGTAAGCAGCTTCCACCCCCCTGTGAGCTGCAGCTGCACACTTTGCACAGCGCTGCCGCCAGCATGCAGTCAAGAATAATTTCAGGACACCGTCAAACACGTCAAACATCCATCTGAGTGGATGCCTTTGCTTTGTGCCAATTCCCATTAGGTTACAGAGGGCATCTTGGTTCTGTTGACCATCACAGCATCTGTGGTGGATAGCAGAGGTGTGAAGCAGACTTGGAAATACCTACATGCTCTGAGATGCTGTCAAGAGGAGGGCTAAATTGGTAAGGATGTATTCAAATCTTCCCAGATAATTAAATCTCATATTTGGTAAAACTTCTGGAGGAAGATGAGTTTGCTGTTGGTAAATTGTTGTCATTAGGAGGTGTTGTCATTAGGAGTTCCTTGGGGTGACTACACTGTGGTGGCACGAGGTGAGCATGACGGTAGCTTGGGTGGAGACTGTTCTCTGTTTTGGGATGGTGTATCTTCCTATTTCAGAGCCAACTCTATTAACTTTGGTTGGACGTGTTCGCCTGCATTATTTTTAAATATGTGTAAGAAAGACCACGCGATGGTTTTGGTAGCATACAGGCAATAGACAGTTACCCAACCACACAGTACCTGTACAAAAGAATGGTGACCCTCCAGAAAAGAGGATTTCTCTACAGGTCCGGGTTGTGCTTCCAGATGACGTTCAGGAACATTTAGGGGAACAAAAAATCTTGTTTTTGGAAAGGGGCCATGTCCCATTTCAGCTAAGCATCTCAATGTAAGCTGACAAGTGGCTCTTTCTACTTAAAATTTAAAGGTTCATAGAGGAGAAATAAAATTCCCGAATTGTTTCTCTACTCCAGCAGATGTACTCCCACCCCCTTCAAAACTCCTTCCACTTATATATATAAGTTGTACTCATATATATGAGGTAAGAGTAAGTAAGTGCTACCTTGGACTTCAGGAGGGCGGACTTTGAATTGTTCAAGGGACTAATAGGGGGAGTCCCCTGGCATTCAGTCTTAGCGAGTAAAGGGGTCCAGGAGAGCTGGTTGCTCTTCAAGAAGGAAGTCTTAAGGGCGCAGGAGCAGGCAGTCCCCCTGAGCTGCAAAATGAGCCGGCGGGGAAGAAGACCGGCGTGGACTCGCTGTCAGAATGGTCATAGCGGTGGCCAAAGCAGAGAGCACAGAGGACATCGGTGTTGGCCACCACTAAGAGCAGGCAGGGCTGGAAATAAGCACCACCATGGCTGTGCCTCCGGAAAAGCTGCGCCAGGTCACCTGCCTCGGCCGCCACTGTGCCACTCCACATCGGCCACCGTTGAACGAGCCCTTAGGGCAGCATGGGCCAGCCGCCACTGTGCCTGCCATTGGGGTGAGCAGCTCCCAAAGGTGACGCTGCGCCCACCAGACACCAGCCCGAAGGAAGGGAAGTCAGGCTGGCCGGCAAAGCATGTGCCCAGCCCCATCAATGCCTGCTGGATGCGCCACCTCACCATCGAGCACCACCACCCGCTGCTGGCCCAGGTGCAGCTGGAAGATGGCTCCATAGTGGCACGCCATGTGCATGAAGGTGAGGTGGGGCAGATGGCCCAGCTGCAGGACATTGCCCACCAGAGGCCACGCAAAAGGACCCACCGGTGGGATCTGGCCACAAGTGGCCTTGTGGAGAGTCCTGGCAAGCAGCAGTATGGCAGTGAGCACAACGGCAATGAGAAGGGCAGAGAGAGGTGACAGCACCAGAGCTGTGGCCGCACCTTTGGGGGTCCCCATCGCACTCACGGCTGCAGCTGCTCTGCATGGAGGCTGAGGATCAGCGCGGCTTTATGGCTGCCTCCAAGATGGGCCAAACCTCTCTCCTCCCCCCAGGAGGCTGCTGTGGGCTGGGGAGGGAGAACACGGGCGGAGCCACCCCAATGAGACACATGGAGATGGGATCATGGTAGAGAGCTCCAAGTTTGGGTGTGAGAAGGGAGCGGGGTCCAGAAGGGGCTGTGAGTGGGTGCGGGGTTCAGGGAGCAGCAGGGTGCTGACAGCAGTCAGAACTTTATCATGGAGCTTGCTAGCATCACCCGTATCCTCCCTGAAAGTATTATGGACCCATGTGGGGTGGGTGATGCTACATATCCCTGTCCCCCTGTGGAGTTTTTCTTGCTTTATTTTTCCCACTCGTGATTGCAATTGTGGCTCTGGGCTTTGCAGCTGGATTCAATCATCTCAGTGCAGCTTTTGGCAGCTTCATCACCAAACCTGAGCATCTCCGCTTCCCAGAAGGCATCAGATTGCAGAGGTGAGCTGCAGGATGTGGGGTGGCTCTGGGGACATTGCTTAGTGGCTCCAGAAGGATGATTTCATTGTCTTGTCTGACTCTGAGCAAGGCTGATACTTGCATGTAATGTCCCCTGGGCCAAGAAAAGGCAATTTTCCATGGTAAGGGGAAATTAATTCTGCACAAATAGAGTGAATTGGGCTGCCTGGAGCTTTACAGCATCTCTGGCTGTTTACTATCCCAAAAAACAGCAAGCTGAGCCAGCTTGCTTCCTGCTACTTTTTCTCATAACCCCAACCCAACTTGGGGACAAAACCAAAAAAAAAATAGCTTTAATCAAAACTTTGGGGCTTTCCATGCTCGTCCCCAAACTCTTCTTTAGACTGCTCTGATTTTGGCTTCTCCTTCCTTATAGCAACACTCCAGCTCACTCCTTCTGCTTCCATCCCTGTTGAATGTTATACAGCTGCCTCTCCTTGACTTTGATACTTACTCTCATAATGATGCCTTGGTTGCTCTCTCTGATGCCATGTGTTGTCCCCAGACCATGATGCTGCCTATTCTAGCATATAATATATAATAATATAATGTAAATAATACAATACACCACCTCTACAAAAAAAAAAAAACAGAACAAAAAAAAAAAAAAAAAAAAAAAAAAAAAAAAAAAAA
>NW_024885233.1:619331-686622 GCF_019232065.1 Centrocercus urophasianus | reverse complement strand
TAAAAAAAAAAAAAAAAAAAAAAAAAAAAGGTGTTTTTTCCCCATACTATTTTGGTTTGGTAGGATTTGACTTCTTCATGAAAGCATCCAATTTCAGTTACGTATTTCAAAATAAATAAAATAAATGAGGCATTTCCTTCTAGCCATTGGCCTGTTTGGGGGCTTTCCTGAGCGTGGCTGTGAAACATCAGAGAGAGACATCCCATCATTTAACCCCAAAATACAAGCCTTAGACTCCAACCTCCTTTCTGCTTCCCCAGCACATATTGCTGCCCCTCCTGTGCTTTGAAGTGGCTTAGAGAGAATTTGAAATTGGGGAAAGAAACACCAATTAATTTCCTTTGAAAATAAAGGCTGAAACAATGAGTAGTTCAGAACAACGCACCCATTTCTGCACACACTTCAACGATAAATCCCTTCTCACCTCTAGGTGAGAGTTCTAACAGAGCAAAAGTTGGCTGGGTGAATGCAAGCCAGATGGTTGCACAAACAGACAAAAACTTCTAAGAGCTTTTAAAGTTAAGATTTCTAATGATATTCTGCTTCTTTAAGGGGAGTTTTAGAGTTTTTGAGAAACAAATACTTCAATGAAAGGTAGGAAAAATGTTTCCAAAATATTATTAATTGTAGCTCCTTGAGATGAAAGCAATGTTGACAATAAGCTTATTTTAATTAATGTTACATAGCCTTGAGTCACAAGCAACTTAAACCCTTTATGGAAATACTTGCCATGGGATGTCATCAGATAACTTGAGGACATTCCTAAAGGTTCTTGTGCTAAAAAGAAAAGACCCAAATCCCACCGAGCTCCAAGCCTGGGCTGTATAAAAGCTTAGAGGGCTGTATAAGAGCTTAGAGAAGAGGAAAAATTTTTCCCATTTTGTTAGGTTTTGTGGCAGTTACAAACCTTTCAGCTTGACCTAGAGAAGTGCTGTGGACTACAGAGAAAGCAGTTTGCATGCTAAGCATTGGATGAACAGAGGGAACTTCAGAGGTTACCTCAGTTGTTCAGAGACTTTGAAAAGAATAATGTGTTCTGTTAGATTAAATTGTACAACACTAACACTGTGATCAAGTCATGTCAGCCTACAACAAACCACTGCCAGGTGTCGGCCACCAGCAGCACATAGAGTGCAAGGACAGGGTCTTACAGTTGGTCACAGTTTCACCAGTATATAGGGCAACTGTCAGCAACCAAGCAGCTGTACAGCACGTCTCAGAAAAGGAAATGAAGTTTTGTAGAAAAAAAAAAAACACCCCACGTTGAGAGTCACTGAAGATCTTTTCCCTACCTGCAGGCAAAGAGTACCTAAGTTTGAATTAGCACCTGGCTAAAGTCCAGGCGCCTGTAATGTCATCAATATTTTCATGGTCTTTTTATTAAAAAGCAGATTTCCAGAGAGAAATAATGACATACAATAAACAACATCATTGAAATGTAAATTAGCAGTTCCCAAAAAGCAGCATATTGCAGAATTCAAAGCAAAATTAACAAAAAGATTAGGGGTCGATGATAATCTCAGACACAGCAATATTCACACATGCTTTTTGTGGAATGCTATTCTGCTTTATTTTGTAACTAATTATTAAGGCAACCTGTTATGTTCTCAAGCCACCACGTTTCTTACCTGACTTACTTCAAAGTCATTAAATTACAAACTATTGCCACAAATTTTCAGATCACAGGTGCTATGTCCACCTGTAGAACTCAATGGGAGCAACAGCTGTGAAGAAAACTTCAAGCATATGGTGCTCTGAAAATATTCTCAAGAAACCACACATTAACCTAACACTTGACTAAAACCCAGTCTCTTCCAAGCAACACCTGCAGACGTGTCTCAAATTGGATTCACATGATGAACATGTATGCTGACATACAACAGAATCCTCGGACAGCATTTGAACAGCAGGTGCATTGGGAAAGCTTCCATCACAGGAGCCGATTGTGGCCACCCAGTCTTAGTTTACATGGGGAATGAGATGAAGTCTTCACTCTTTTGCATCTCCCACTCCATCAGCATTAATAGCAAACATTGCTTCAGCCTCAGGAAGGCAAGGAGAGTCATAAATTTTACATATTCTGGTTTCACCTCGGCCTTTTCGCAGATAAAGTCTGAGGGGGAAGAAGAAAGAAAAGAGGTATAGCCTTCTTCCAGAGAATCCTGATAGCAATTATTAAAACATTACATTGAAACGTTACATGGAATGTAGCACACTTTGAACTGTAAGAACTGAACCTGCTCAGAGTTTCTGCAAAGCAGACTGTAAGTGACACTGGCAGACCAAAGAGAGACCCGGAATTAAAAAGTATGTATTCAGTGACACAAAATCTTCCAAAATAAAGCTAATGGAAGATGATAATCTGTTCTCTCACCTGGTGGTGGACGCATGGGCTATGATATTTCCTCCAATAGGTTTCTTGGGATCTGCTGCAAACATGGCTGCTCCATCTACTTGTGCCACAACTTGGTTAGTGATCACAACAGCCACACCAAACTAGGAGAAAAGCAACAAAGCAAAATCACTTTCCACCACCTGAATAAATTAAAAAAACCAAAAAAAAAAAACCAAAAAAACCCCATGCTTGTACTTCTGCTCTGCTCTCCTCTCTGCAGGTGATACTCACTCTTAAAATACAACAGAAGCAGACAACGAGCAGGCAGAACACCTTTTGTACAAGATTGCTGAGCTTCACAAGAGAAACAAAATCAATCACCAGTCCCCTAGGGAGCAAAGTTCAGCATTTACCTCATCTGCAAGTCGGAGAAGCATACGCAGAAATCTGGCCAGATGCATCTGTCTCGCTGACAGCTCACCTCTTCCAGAGTAATCTGTCCGATACAGAGCTGTTGCACTGTCCACTATCAGCAGTGCATACCTGGAAAAGTTACATAAAGCATTCTCAGAATTGTTTTCAGAGGTGAATAATGTGACCATCTGAGTCAACTGTAAGCTGCACGCAGATGTGGATGGATATAAGCCCTTCTCACCTACCAGTTAGCAGAAGTGTTATTTTTAACACCACAATTTGCAGCATTCAGATTACTATGAAATAAAACCCTTTGTAAGGTGTTTTACATGGGTATTCTGCAGGTAAACAGGCCCCTGTGTATCTTATATCACCACCCCCTTCCTTCTAAAGGGTCTTATAAACCTCAGTTTCAAACTAAAGCTATCTGCACACGTCCTGGTTTTGGCTGGGATAGTTAATCTTCTTCACAGTGGTTGGTATGCTACTGTTCTGGGAAAAAAAAAAAAAAAGGTAAAAAAAAATGTTGATAATAGATTGATGTTTTAGTTGTTGTGCTTACACTGAGTCAAGGACTCTCCTGCTCCTCCTGCTGCCCTGCCTGCAAGGAGCTAGAAAAGAGCCAGGACAGTTGACCCAAGCTGGCCAAAGGGATATCCTATACCATATATAATGGCATCATGCTGAACAACAAAACTGGGGGAGACTGCTACTGCTCAGTGACAGGCAGAGCATTGCTCAGCAGGTAGCGAGTAACTACACTGCGCCATCATTTTCTGTAGCAGTTGTGTTTTGTTTTCTTTCTCATTAAACTGTCTTTATCTCAGCCCAAGAGTTCTTGCATTTTTACTGTTTTCAGTTCTCTCCCCCACCCTCTTGGGGTTAGGGAGGTGAACAGCTGGTGCTAGCTGCCTGCCAGGCTAAACCACAACAGCTGCACTGCTCTACATCAACTCTCTTTCTGAAAGCAATTATATAATGTGATCTTTAAAGTTGTTTCTCAGGCTGGCACTCATTCTTTGTCAAGTCAAGTCAGTTGTCATAGCTCAAGTCAGTTGCTACCATCCAACATTTCAAAAGGAACAGGTATTAACTCACAACTAAATTACTCACACATCTCAGTTGATACACAAAACTTACTGCATGCAAGTGTCAAAGCAAAGGTTTGAGAACAACTTCAAATGTAAGCTGTTACTTTGACAATTCAGTCATGTAGTGCAGGTGATGAACCAGTGCAAGAGAACTGTACAAGCATGTTTATAATGTACCAGCACAAAAATCACCCCATCTTAAGATGAGGTCTCATTACCGTGATTCAGCCATCATAGCAGATGCCTGATAGAGGAGCTGGGTCTGGTGATCTGTGTTAAAGCCTCGAGCATACGCCACATTATCCAGGACATCACTGCCAGACAAGCCATACCTAGAGACATCAGTGACAAAAGTCTTCAGCAACAAACTTCACCAACAGGAGTTACTGCTACCTTTCAATAACTTGACTTTATTTCATTCATGCAGGATGATAAGTTGATTAGGTCAATTTCCCCTCTAAAGAAAAGGGAACAACTCTTGTGGACCAGCACAGCTCATATTAGTTTGATATTTAAGTATAACAAGAATCTGCATGTATCCAGCAGTTTTTATTGCCTTCAGGAAACTCAGTTAATTACCTTATCCCTGATTTGTGTACAAGACACTTCTGAGGTATTATGAAGTAGAGGCAGGAGATAAGAAAACTGTCTTCCAACTGGTCAGGGATGACTCAAACATTTCTCAACAAAAAAATTCCATGTGCTGTTAAGATAAACTTTTTGTACAAGAATCTTTGTTACAAAATATTCGTAGAATTTAAGGAAAATCTTGGTATGCCACCAACTGTAAAACTAAATTTGAGGGGGATATTAAGTGAAAACATATGCCAAGAAACAATGATGTTAGCTTATGTCATAGCTAAGTAAAAATAGAAACTTTATAAAATACAGCTAATGAACTGGTCTAAAGAGCATCTAGGTAGGCAGTGATAGAACCCAGGAGGCAGGAAGGAGCTGTTGCTTAAGGATTACTTACTCTAACAGTCCAATGAATGTAAAGAGCCTGGCTGATTTTAACTAGGCTGCCTCACCATTAGGAAACACATTCCCTTCTTCACCTAATGCCTGTTTACTTCCAGATGTAAGTACAGACCTTTCAGCCACAGCAAGAAGACGTTCTGGACGGAAGGTGCCTTCAGTGTCAATATACATGGCTTTTCCTTCTCCACCTCCTTGGTCAATGGGAAGCTGAAGGAAGAGCACATTTATGAATACGAAATCAATAACAAGTAATTTAGTTACTGCTTTATGCCTTCAGCTGATGTTCACATAATAAATAACGTACCAAGCTATGGTGATTAAAGTCACATTTGTCTGGGAAAAGTGACAAGACAGATTCTTGTCTTCAATGTCTGTGCAAGAGGACAGGAGCTCAGCTTCAAGCACCTCTCTGTGCTTAAGACCTATGATTACACCACAAGGCTAATGTCTGTTAATGGGCTCAAAATATTAAGGCCAAAATAAAGCTACAAAACATAAGCCAAATATGGGCAAAAAGATAACAAATTTAACTGCTGCTACAGTAATCCTAGCAGGCAGGTTAAGTGAGGAATAAAAGACCCTTGCAAGCTGAAAGTTCAGTCATGGTTGCTGCAAAAGTTTCTGAGATCTCTTTGGGGACGGATAAAATCCACTCTTTGCAGCTGTGCATACGTGGGGTTGTTTTTGTAAGAAAATGGCATAAATAAAACTAGCAAATACACAAAAACTGCGTTGTCTGAATACTTGATTTTAATAAAGTGGATCACTCACTTGACAGGTTACTGCCAAAGTATGGCACAACTGTGTTTTTCCAGTACGAAACTCCCCAAATAATTCTGTTATGGACCCTGTTTCTATTCCTCCTAAGTGGAAGAAAGAAAAAAAAATAAATAATAAAAAAATTGTCACATACTTCCAGTAAAGACTGCATACACAAAGTTTTAATTTAACACAGACTGAGTTTAACACTTTGGCTGAAAGTTTTCAAGCTAATTGGAAAAACTGGTTTTCATATTGAGGTTTGCTCATTCTGAAGGTGAGAAGTTCAGCTAAGTTTATTTTTGATGATGCTGAAGAGCTGAAGTGACTTAATTGTGCTTTTAGATTACAAGTGGAAACAGGGAGATGATCATGAAAGTTAATCAATGAATAGAACCCAAGTTATTACCTTGAAGAAGTTTATCAAGTTCTTTGGACCCAGTGGTGATCTGGATGATTTCAGACCTCCGCTGATGGAATTCCGTTGCTGTGGTAAAACCCATTGGAACCAGTTTAGCTGCTTCAGCCTAAAGAAAACCAAACTAAGCAGTGCAGAAAGAGCACATCCCATTAATTTTCTCCCTAGTAATTAGTACTATAAAGCTCAGGTGCCACCTGCACCTGCGCTTCAGTGGGTTGTAACAGAGGAACAACTGTATGGGGTCAGCCCAGTGGTTCCTATCTAAGCACCCTGTGCCTTGACAACTGCCACAAGTGGATGCTTGGAGAACAAGTCAGGGAATAAGGAACTGATTCACTATCTGATAATTCCTATGAGTTCGCCAAGTGCCTCTGTGTGAAGATTATCTCATTAACACCATACTTATCTCTTGGTATTGTTACATTATTAAACCATTCATAATACTGATGGTTACAGCATTGTGGGACAAGTAGTTCTGGAACTCCATCATATCCTGTATGAAAAAATGCTTTCTTTGCTTCAAGCCTCCTTACCATGAGAGATATTGAGCTGGAAATGACAGTCTTGGCCATACTCTCCACATCTTCCACAATTTTTAGAGAACTTCCTAATTATTCCCCCCAGCCCTTCACTTCTTGAAGCTGGTTCTAGCCTCTTCTGATCTCTTCCCATAAAAAGCCACAACACATCCCTAATAAGCCTTATTACTCTTCGCGGTCTATCGTTAATTGAGACCTTCCAAAATCACTGGAATACTTTAAAATAGCAAAAATAAACCTTCTTGACTTTCTCAGCTTAAAGTTTTTGCTTAACATCCTTACCAAGATTTTATCAGCTTTGGCTTCACTGATGCCTTTAATATTTAACAGCTCCTTCTTGGGTGCATGTGCAACAGACTCAACAGTGTGATATCCAGCTTCTTCTAATTTCTTCACGTCATTTGCATTTATCCCACATTGCTGACAAACAGAGGAAAAAGAGACACAAGGAGTCACAAACACCAATCACTGAATACCTTCAGCTGCCTTTAGATTTAAATCAAACTCTGTTATTACAAGTCAGCACGTTCAGTGTTATCATTCTAACACTTACAAACAAATGGACAAGGGGAGATGGCCTCAAGCTGCACTAGGATATGTTTAGGTGGGATATCAGGAAGAACTTCTTTACAGAAAGGGTGCTTAAGCACTGGAATAGGCTCCTCAGGGAGCCACTCCTGGATGTGTTTAAAAACCGTTTGGATGCGGTGCTCAGGGACATGATTTAGCAGAGGGCTGTTAGAGTTGGGGTAATGTGGTTAGTTCGTGGTTGGACTCGATGATCTTGAAGGTCTTTTCCAACTTGAGCAATTCTGTGATTCTATTCTACAATTTAAATCAAACTTGTAATCAAACTTATTACAAGTCAGCACATCCAATGGTACCACCCTAACACTTACAAACAAACAGTCTTTTAAATAAAAATGGTCGTAATGTAATGTTTGCAAGAGCTACTCTCTAAATAGTGCAGAAAAGCAGATGTTGATTTAACAAATATTGAAGGTAACTAACAAATATCAAGGAAAAGATAGAAGCATAAAATTGTTTGAAGTGACCTCTAAGGGCAGCTGGTCCAATAATGCCATGACCAGGGACACCTACAGCTCCATCAAGTGTTCAAAGGCCCTTTCAGCTTCACCACGAACATCTCCAGGAATGGGGCATCCCTCACCTCTCTGGGCAACTCGTGCCAATGCCTCACTGCCCTTATCATACAAAACCTTTTACCTCTAGCCTAGATATGGGCTCTGGGCCAAAGCTCTCCTCCTCTGCAGATGTGTCGGCGTTTGCCTCGAACTGCACCTGCATAGCCATGGCTGCAGCCGTCCTAGAAGGAAAGCAGACAGCTTAGTGACACGGAGTGCAACACAAACGGGACACGGGCACACAAAGCAGCAAAGTCCCTTCCCACAGTGAGAAGTCTTCTGTGCGCTCTCCTGGGCAGCGTTACACTCTAAAAACAAGGCCTTGACTGACCTCACCTGACGGGAGGTTGAACTGAGGCTCCCGAGCATTCAGGAGAATAATGGTGAAAAAATCAGCACAGTGCTAGCAAACTGTCGCCTTCAGTGCGTGCTCGGGTGGTCCCCCGAGTACTGCGTGCTGGGAGGCTCCCAGCGGGGCCACTCGCAGCCTGAAGGCAGGGAGGTGGCCCAGCGTTCTGCCACCACACGCGTCGGAAAGCGGCCTGTCCCGTTTCCTCTCGTTCTCCACTCTCGGGCCACCCCCGCCTCACCTCAACCCAGCGTTATTTTTCAAACTTCTCATGGGCCCGCCTCAACCGCCGCGCCGCGCCGCGCCGCGCCGCTGCAACCCGCGCGCCCGCCCCCGCCATTACCTTTCGCAGCCGCCACCGTTTCGGAGGAGCCCGCCACCGCGTCACGTGACGGGGGAAGAACGCGGAGCCCGCCACCGCGTCACGTGACGGGAAAGATCGTGGAGCCACGTTCACCCAATGGATTTAGCTGAAGCTGGCGGTGCCTTAAAGGGGACGCACCCCTTTTTACATGTACACACATATACGCAAGAGTGCTGCTCAGCCTTGGAAGGAGAGCACGGAGTGGGATGGACTTCGACATCTGAATGTAATGCAGAACAGGAAAATCTGCACCTCCCTGCTGCTTTTCCTGACCATCATTTATAAGGATTTCCATCTGCTTCTGTTTTAGTTGATTAGGATCAGCATCGCACTGCTGTATTTTGTCCTTATGTTTATTACAGACGCTGACACCAGTATTCCAGCAGTAGCTCCAAGCCAGCTTCACCGGAAATATCTGCAGAGGGCTTGTGCTTTTCATTACAATGTGTACTAAATCCTTTTTAGTGTTGGCCAGACATCTACAAAGAGAAGGTCATGCAAAGATAAAGGATATAAGATATTAAAGAGATATGACCTTCAACAATTGAGAATATTTGTGCAGCTAGCTTTAAAAAAGCCTATTAATAATTCCCAAATCTAACTGCACATAAAAGAGGAAGCAAGAATACTGCTCAGAGGTTCGCTTTGCACATACTGTGAGCCTTACACCTTTTCCTGGGCTGGATGAAGAAAACCTCACCTGGAGCATTGCACTGAGATGTGGAGTCCTCAGTGCAGGAGAAACATGAACCTGCTGGAGTGTGTCTAGAGGAGGGCCACAGAAATGACCCAAGGAATGGAACATCTCTCCTCCAAGGACGGGCTGAGAGCTGGAGATGTGCAGCCTGGGGAAGGGAAGACTCCATGGAGATCTGAGAGCAGCCCTTCAGTATCTAAAATGGGGTTAATAAGAACTAGATGACTTTTAAAATTCCCTTCCAACTCGGGCAGTTCTGATTCTGTTCTGATTCTGTGATTTATCAATAGCTTCCTGTTTTAGTGGGTTGTGGTCAGACACAAAGGAGGCTGATGTAGTGCTGTCTCACTATTGAAGAAAATCACTGAGTCTACTTGGACTCAGGAATTTCATTATGTCGTTGAAAAGCTGCAGATTATTGGACATAAGACCAACACTAAGCTATCCAAATACAAAAAGACATGGAAGTTGGGAAGACTCCTTGTGCTGAGTAGCTAAGAAAAAGGTGCTTGTTTCTTATGGTAAAGCTTGTTTTTACTCACTCCCTAAGTACTTCCTAAGTAAATCCAGAGCTTTTCAGGTTGAGCTATTCACCTGTGATAGCGCTGAAATCAGATGAGATCACCACAGCTTCTAAGAAACCACACAGAAGTCTTTTTTTTCCCTGGTTTTATCAAAGCAAAGAGATAGCAAATGACATCAGCAGCTTCCATTGCTGCAAGTGAAATTTCCTAAACACTATTTTTACTGTAAATACATGGAGCATTTTGGTTTTGTTTCGTCCGGTACTTCATTACCTTATTTTTTGGCTTAGAAACATGCTACAGAAAATTAAAAACAAAACAAAACCCCTCAACAAACTAGACGTGGAAAAAAAACAAGCAGGATAATGATCACACAGTACTACTGCAGCTCCCTCTACTGGTTCTTGCTGCTGATAAAATGGCCTCAGGAACCTCAAAAGTAATTCCAGGTATAGCATCCAAGTCATTTGCAAATTTGTTACTATTTTCTACTTAAAAGTTTTCTCCTGCAAAGATCACACTATAATAGTCTAACACTGTGAAGTACAGGGAAAAAAAAAAAAAAAACAACAACAACAAAAAAAACACATTCAGATTATGAGAAGTCTTAAAGAGATAAAGTTTTGTCAGTAGTAATAGGCAAACTTTCAGACAGAAGTTTAAACAGAGCAGTCAAACAGAGCTTGAAGAAAGAATAACAGTAATTCATATATTTAATGAACTTCCACCTTCCAAATAGAAGGAAAAATTAGAGAAAGACACAAATATATATGCACTTAAAAAACATAAAAACTTTCAAATTCAATGTATTTTACAGATACAAAAAATACTATCTGCCTACAGAATGAAGAGCTTATAAACGGTAGGCATGCCAACTCTATCAACTCATCAGGGTTACATCAATTTCAACATCTCAAGCTATGTAATACACAGACTATACATAAAAATCAATCAGGACTTCACCAATGACATTAAAAGATGCCTCCTAAAATTTAAATAGTTCAGTCTTCTCACTAAGTTTGTCATTACCTCCTCAGACAATGTACATAAAGCAGGAGGGAGACTGCACTGTACCAACCAAGCCTGTACACAGAATGTCAGAACAAAGTTTTTGAAAAACTTGCATCGATTGAACTGATGGTTTTGAGTCTGTAGCACCCAGAAGAGTTCATGATTAACCACAAGGATCTGTAGTCTTCAATATCAGAAGTCTTTCCAATTTTGGCCAGCTGTCTAATTATTACCAGTTATTTGGTTCATCATAAGCAAGACCGTTATTTCAGCATTTTGGGAGAGGTTCCAGGAAACTGATGAGAATTAAAACTGATGCAGTATGTTAGAATGTTGCACAGTAGTGAAATAATGATAGCGAAAGAAAATTCCAGACACATTTAGAATTTAGATGAATTTAGAAATTCATCATCACCATTTTATGTAAGAGCTCTGTAAATCAATCTAGAACAAAATTAACAAGCTAAGTAATACAAATAGCCATTCTAGGGAAGACTATAGAGGGAAGCCAAGACGACTAGTGAGAGACCACGCATTCTTACAATACATAAGTCAAAGAATGTCCTCTTGACTTCTTCAGTCCTGCATGTAGACCTAAACAATCATCTGGGATCCTGGAGCAGATTTTGATGAATCAAGCTCACCATTCTTCGGAGATAGTGGTAACCAATAGGTACTTTGGAGAGAACAGCAGAAATTTCCTCATGTCTGGAAAAGATAAAGTGACACGCGTTTGAAAAGATGAAGAACATTTAATTTCCTGGCTCTAGCTTTGAAATATAAGTCATGTGGGGTGGTTCTTTCTGCTCAACTCACCCAATATTCCCAATTTTTTTTTCAACAGTGAAAGGCAGCGAAGAAGATGGGTAGTTGGATGATAAAGACAGTGTCAACTCAAACTTTGCAAAAGCAGTGGAAGTGGAGAAGAGGAACTTCACACTGTCAGAAACAAAAACAAAAACATCATGGAATGTACGTCTTCTTCGAACTCTGTCCTAAAATGAAATCTAATTGCAGAACCTTTCAAAATTATAAAACACAGAATTATAATGAAAAATAAGTTTTCTGGTTAACATAAAACATTTCTAGCTAAATAAAGTTTTATGAGCTTTTAAGCAGGACCATAATTCTAAAATTGTTTCATGAATTCAATCCTATTTAAATCAGGACAAATTTCCATCTAGAAAACTAGATTTCCGTGTAGTTCATCTGTCTAGGATAACATCCAGGAAGAACAGAGTCGAATCTTTTTGTATAAAAAGGTAAGACCATCACCAAGTACGTGATGCCCACGAAACATGCCTGGGGTAGCACAGAATATGGCAAGACTAAAGAAGACCTTTTGAAGACAGTTGTCCCACAATAAATCTTTCCGAGAACAAGCTGCCTGCACACTTGTTTTATTGACTTAACTAAATGTAGCTTCGATGGGACTTCTGGCATGTAGTAGAAGAATGCTCTTGCAAAGGGTACTACAGAGTAATGTAAGTAAAAAGCATCGAGGCACGCAGATAAAAGTTAACCAGGCATTTCCTAGGTAAGAATGCTCATAAGGAATAAAAACCGTTTCACCTCATCCTTTTATCTTGTTCCAGAGACGTGAAACAAAATTGGGAAGCAGTAGGAGAAAATGAAAGCTAAGGAAAATAAATTTTAATTTAAATGCTTTCATCTTTCAAAGACTGGCTGGAGCAAATCAAAGTTTGAGCCTATTATAAAAGAAACAAAGCACTAAGCTACACAGGTAAATTCTTGGCTCTGTTTGCTTTGTATTGCTACACTGTGACAGAGTCAAGTCCAACAGGAAAGCAGTAAATAAGAGGAGATTAAATAAAAAAGTGAGAAAATTGACTGAATGCAAGGGGAGTTTCATTTCCAAGCACAGTCCTAGTGTAGTAAAAAATAGTTGACTTGTTAAAAAATAATTGCATAAAAGAACATTTTCATGAAAACCAACATAGCATCTTTTGCTTCTGCTTACGTAGAGATCCTTTGTAAAATTTGCATAAGCTCCATCTAAAGTTACTCACTTTGTGTCGATGATATCTGTCTTGAGAAGATTGTATTTTCCACCCCATTTCTCCAGAAATTCAATCTCCTCTCCTAAGCTCCTGCAACGACTTACCACCAAAGAGACATTGTGAAGCACCTACGGAAGAGATTAGAAAAGGATTTACAGTGAAACTGAAACCACTGAGTGACACTTGAAGTTTATGCCAGAAAGCATTAAAAATACACAGCTTAACTACTATCTCACTCTGTACACAAAATGAAAATTTACAAGCATAAAAACAAACATATATCCTTCCTTGCCATAAGTTTTTCCCTTTAGCTTTGTCACCAAGGTTGCTCAAATATAGATAACACCAGATTTGGCTTAGGAATTTAAAATACTAATTCTCTTGAAAGCAGAATGGCATGCAGCTCAATTCCCTGATTTCTACTAAAGGGAATAAGGCTTTTAAGCCATCACTGAGATAGTCAGACATCAAGGCAGCAAATAAGGAAGAAATCACAGCTTTTAGCTCTCTTGACTTCTGGGGCAGGTACTTCTCCCTCTTACTTCAGAATATTTATGAAACAGATTTTGATTTGCATTAATCAAGTATTCATCAATACACTTGTATTCTCTGTACCAACCTGTGACAAAAAAGATTTCATATTTTTCTTTGGACACTTTACCTGGGGCAAGTATTGCAGCATGGGACACTTTTCCTGCCAGCATCCCTGACTTTCAATAAACTGGAATATGAGTCTTTGGACTAAACATGAGGAGAGCGGAGCTTTTTCTTCTGTAACAAAAAAGGAAATGGTGTTGCAAAAAATCTTTTCAAAGCCATGTAAGCAATGCACTAGCAGCTAAAGCAATGTGTAATGTGTAATGTCCTCCCAGTAAGAGTATAATATTAGTAGGCAGCTAATTTCAAGCTATGTGAAATATCTTACCATCCAAGAGAGATTCAAAGCTCAGGCTAACTATTTTTCTGGAAGGATTTTCACCAAAAACATCACCATCTGAGAAGGAAAGGAAAAAGCCTGAAGTAGTAACTATTGCTATACTTAATTCTCTTAAGAAACAGATACTTGTTACACACATTCAGAAATTTTGTAGAGAGTACTGATGAAACTATTTAAATCTACTATTTATTATTTCTCTTAGCTTACATGCTAACTCTATAGTTCATTTTTTATTTCAACATAATTTTTTCTAGTGTAAAATCTGTACATTTCTGTTAACTATTGTACATAACTATTTAACCTATCAAATTCATGAAACAGAAATCTGCTTGTTTTGCAACTTACCTACTAGGGTTCCAAACACAACTGTGAGTTCAATGGAATCATGAAGAAAATTAAAGACTGCCTGTTGTTCACTCCATTCACTGATCTCCCACTCAGTGAAGCTAAAATGAATGAAACAAACACAGACAACTTAAGTTTCAACCAACCAATCCAAACAATTACCTGCAGGATAAAGATCAGAGAATTAAGAATGCTTGCATGTATACATTGTATGAGAGACCAAATAAATTTTCACTTGTTAATAAAGTGTAAGAATCTTTTGGAATCCAAAGCACAGTAATATTCATTTCACATAAACATTACTTTTGGGATGGGAGGAGAGCTGGATACAGAAAGAGGAAATACAGAGTATCACTGTAAAGCCATTAACAGTTCACAGAAGTTTTGTTGCTTATCATACGTTGCCAGGAGATGGGCATCCAAATACAAATCAAATAAAAAGGAAAAACAACAAACACTGATACATGTACATAGAAATGCGAGGCTCCAGAACTAGCTGATAAAAACAAAAACAGAACACCTGAAAGTCTTTTTTCCTTACTTGCATCTCTCCAGGAGTTCCTGGCAGCTCTTTTCATCTTCCTGTAGATGCTTCATCTGAGCAAGCGTTTGCTCATTCTCAGTTTCCAGATCTGACAGTTCTCTACAAAGATAAACATCTGATGTAGTACACTAGTTAAAAATAATACAAATCTCTAGATCCTGAATGTGAATATTTTTAAGTTCCTTAGATCCCCTTTGACATCTTACCTCTGAAGTTCTTCTTCTTGAGCTTTGAGGCTTCCCAATTCTAAGAGAAAAGGGAGGAAGAAAAAGTTGTGAGAGAAAAGAGCAGCAAAGACAGTCCTAACTTACTGTGCAGGTGCAAAAGATTTCAACCTAATGGCTGTTTCTCCTACATGATAGCCAGCACACACTCTTCTAATCATGCTGATCTGAGTTCTAAGTCCCATTTTGCCAAGAGAAGTAAAAAAAAAAAAATCTGTTTCATACTTAAACATCTATGCTCTTCACTATATCCAGTGTGAAAAAGAAAGCCATAATGTTTGCATCAATGAATTTCATTCTCTTCAGAACCTAAAAGTTGGTACCATTACCTTCTTCTAGTTTTCTTGATTCTGAGTCCTCTCCTTCCATTTTATCATCACTGCAGTCTGTTTCACATTCTTCCCATTTGGAATCTGTGGGAAAGAAGTATCAGAAGGTCTACACAGAACTCCCATATTCAATATTTAGAATCCATTTTATCTGTCTCTGTGTTCTAGACACTTCAGTATTTCAAAAATAGCTGATAAAGGTGTGCAAGTAGCCAGGGAGAGAGGGGTATCTACCAAAAACCTGAAGAGGTAACAGAAAAGGAAAAGTAAAAC
Organism: Centrocercus urophasianus; assembly: GCF_019232065.1. Taxonomy (NCBI): domain Eukaryota; kingdom Metazoa; phylum Chordata; class Aves; order Galliformes; family Phasianidae; genus Centrocercus; species Centrocercus urophasianus. The sequence goes on along the minus strand of NW_024885233.1, from coordinate 671,319 downwards.
TTTTACTGCACTGCTTCAAAGCTGTTATCATGCAATGTAATCTGTACTCAAGGCACTGAAAGACAATTTAGAAGGACGAAAATAAATGAAAATACAAATATGACAACCCCAAGTACTGACTGCAGCTTGTGTGAATGCAGCTGGACAAGTTTGCAGCCATTTTGAGGTGTGTACAATATACAGTACAGCTGTACTGTCATCACTAGCAGATTTACTTACACAGTTGGTTACATGTTCATAGGCTACAATTATAATTCTATATTTCAGCTCATTTTGGTGTATTTTCTAGTCTTCATATGATGTGCAAGTAATTCTCACAAGGCAAGTTTGCAGCACAAGTGAAGCCTAAGGGAGGGAATGTTGATCTGCCAGAGGGGAGAAAGGCACTGCAGAGCGACCTGGACAGACTGGATCGATGGGCCAAGGTTAACGGCATGAGTTTCAATAGGGCCAAGTGTTAGGTCCTGCATTTTGGTCACAACAATCCCAGGCAACCCTACAGGCTTGGGGAGGTGTGGCTGGAAAGCTGCCTGATGGAAAGGGACCTTGGTGTTCTGATGGACAGTCAGCTGAACATGAGCCAGCAGTGTGGCCAAGGTGGCCAAGAAGGCCGATGACATCCTGGCTTGTATCAGGAATGCTGTGGTGAGCAGGACTAGGGAAGTATTCAGCATTGGTGAGGCCTCACCTCGAGTGCTGTGTTCAGTTTTAGGCACCTCAGTACAGAAAGGATGTGGAGGTACTGGAGCAGGCCTCAGTGAGGCTTGTGAAGGGCTTGGAAAATCAGCCCTATGAGGAGAGGCTGAGGGAGCTGGGGCTGTTTAGTCTGGGGAGAGGCGGCTGAGGGGAGACCTTATTACTCTCTTCCAGTACCTGAAAAGTGCTTACAGTGAGAGCGGGGTAGGTCTCTTCTCACTGGTGACAGGTAACAAGACGAGGGGAAATGGCTTCAAGTTGCACCAAGGTAAGTTTAGATTGGACATTAGGAAACACTTCTTTACAGAATGGGTGATTAAACATTGGAATAGGCTCCCCAGGGAGGTGGTTGAGTCACCATCCCTGGATGTGTTTAAGAGTCGTTTGGATGTGGAGCTCGGAGATATGATTTAGCAGAGGGCTGTTAGAGTTACGGTACTATGGTTAGGCTGCAGTTGGACTTGATGATCTTTGAGGTCCCTTCCCACCTGAGAATTCTATGATTCTAACAGATACTTGCAACTCAAGACATTTAAAATTCCAGGTGGCCAGTGAACAGTCTTGAAACAGCAATTTAAATAGCATCTTGACAGGAAAAAAAGAAAGGGACCAGACAAGAAATCAATGAACCACTCACTTGTTTGGGAAGACATACCTGCTTCCAGATCTGCAAGACAACTTTCTGCCTCCTTAAGCAATTCATCCATATTTGCTACTCTTGATTGGAGCTTTTCATATTGTTCCTAAGGTGAGAAAGTTGTGCTCAGTTGCAGTGTATTCTTATGCAGGTCAACAACATTTTAAAAGAAACCAAATGCCTTCTGGGACCACCATTTAGATCTTTGCTTGCTAACAGACTAATTAAAGAAGCTGATACAATCTGCCATTAGAATGAAGAAGCAGAATAACTGACAATAAGGCAGACGCCATGCTTAAGAAAGTACCAGAAACTTGACAATGTATCTTCCTACCTTTTTTTTTTTAAATGAAGGTATGAGATACATAACTAACTAAATTTCTAGATACCTATCACAATGCACTGCTTGTGCTTTTCCTTGTTATTTACTAATACAGACATTAGTACAGTATAAATAAGTGATTTCTGATGGCATTTCCTTTAATACTTCTGTTTTTCACTCCCATTACTTTAACTGCCAAAACACTTAGGCAGAAGATTCCTATAAGTTAGTGCAAGAAAATGTCACTGTCCTGAAATGTCTTACAATTGCGTATAGATAAAAGAAAAACATGATGAGTAAGCAGACTTACATTAGTTAGAATCCCACATTTGATGTCCCACTTTATGTTAGTTTAAGCACAGATAAAATATGGTAGATTTTCCTCTTTCAAACTTAAACCTCTGAAGCCTCGAGGCAGATTACCTGTGCACTCTGCAGCAATTTGCTGTATAATGCCTCTTTCTCATTGTGAGCCAGGATTTTACTTTCCTTGATGAAATAGGATTTCATTTTGTTTAGTTCTGCTCCAAAGCTCTTTAGCTGCAAAGAACAGAGAATATGGAAGGGACAGTGAATGAGAATGTGAAACAAAGAATTTTTCAGTCTAGTCTTTAGACTCTCTCCTTTCTCTTCTCCCACTCTCTGCAATATCCCATTTCTCTAGGAGCAGTATTTCATATGTTTCAAATGAAATTGAGATTGTCCAGCCTTAAATTCAATTAATTCAAGTACAATCTACTAATAAAGCAATTTCCTTAGCAAAGATTCAACACAATCTTCCAAGAGGGAACAGCACAGAAAGCAGAAGCACTAGATTTTTAAGATTTACTTTCACAAAAAAATAATAAAAGGAGCAGGTTTATTAATTATGTCAGATGGCTCTCTTTTCAACTGTTCAAGACTTACTTAGAACACTTGTTCCTTTACTGTTAAAGAGGATAACTGAAATGATAGCAGAATTCCAGGCAGTGCCTAAACCACAAGAAATGGTAACAAAGCCACCTGTTTGAATAGAACATAGCTACAGATTATGTAAGACAATATTTTCTCTGACAGCTATTAAGCTAAAGATGCAAAATGTACAAATTGCTTTTTCGTACCACGTTTTCAATCCATCGCCACTAGGTGGTATCATTCTAAAGCCAGAATGTGGAGCTTTGCTTTCAAAAACCTTTCAAATTTGTAATTCTTAGCTAAGGGTCCTAAGGCCTTTTATTATTCCTGAGTACATTCTTCCTGAGTCCAGTTAATATCCTAACCTCTGTAATACCCTGTAACACAAATATAATTATGAATTATGAAAAATACTGTCTTTCATCGTTTTAACTTTTTATTTTCATTGACTAGTCCTTTATTCTTGGCTTTAGAAGCATGGAAAACAATCTCTTGATCTTCTTCCTCAATTCTGTCTAAAATACTCTTATAATGCTTCTGTTTTTTAAATGCAAATGTCTTCAGGGTGTCTTTTGTGCCCCCTGTCATTAGCATTCTCCTTTAAATACCCTCCGGCTTCACAATCTTTTGCTTTGGCCTGTGACACCACTATTGCACTCTGAATTCTGTATGAGATTTTCTGAAATGACCTATTTTCTATTCATTATAGGTCTCGCACTGTCATACATACCTTTCCAAACTAAATAAACATTTAGGTTAATGAAATATTCTGCTCCTCCAATGAAACTCCAATGAGGCTCAACAGTAAGAGTAGTTCATTTTTTCCTTCCAAAATTGTGTTGCTTGCCTAGGTTCCTCTGAAGTTTCTCTACTCTGAACTAACCTGTATTATCAACTTCAGTTTTTCTGTTTTATAGTAACATATTCAGTCTAATCTATTTTATATTGACTCTGCAACTTAACTCCTCTGACATGTAAAAAATTATTCCACTTCTTACAGTAGTCTTTCATCCAGAAAAATCTTGCCTTGTATCTTCTACCTACCGTTACACATTTGAACACATAGTTTGAGCTGACTTCATTATGTAAAGAACGTTATCTCGTCATGCAATATTACCTCTTCATCAGAGCAGGTTCTCATTACTTCCCATAAACTCTTATTCACATTCACCAGTGGTTGATCCTGGACACTTACATACTGTTTTAATCTGAAATACAGGGGGAAAAATAATAATTGAAAGAAAGGCTTGTAGTAACTACACCAAGCAGACAAAGAAGCTGAAGGAATAGGAAATGATGCTACTGGGGCTGGGAAAAACCTTACTACAGACTTGAATTTTAACATAAAACTTGTTATAACTGAAATTGTAGATGGTATAATGTATTAGACCAAAAAGTGACCTTCAGGTAAGGAAATAAACCATGGTGACTGCATAAAAAACACTGGAAAATTGGAACAACAGATTGTAATCGGTTATGATTCCGCTTCCTGTATTTGATCATTTTCTGTATCACTCAAAACCTTTAACTCTTCTGATAGGCAACTGAAACCCTTCATTAGTAACGGAGGAAAATCAAGTTATAACTATATCCATTATCACAGCTCCTCTCCAGGAGGCTTTGCTATAAACCTAAACCTGTAATAAAACTGGCTGCCAGCATTAAATAGGTTAACCACCCTTTTTCTGTTTTCCCCCATAGGTAATGTATTGACTGTCCCAAGGCCATTCTGCATGCCAACAGAGCTGAAAAATAGAACTACTAATTTAGCCTATGGCTGAAAAAATACGGACATACTCATCTATCATCTGAGAAAGAACCTGGCAATCTTCTTCATAAATACGCATCTTGGGACGATAAACATATTGGCTGAGAATCAGGTCTTCTGGAGTAGGTGGAGCACTGACAGCACACTGGGAAAAAAACAGAGAGGAAAATTGTGAGTAGAGAGGAAAAAGAAGCAGCACGCTTTTTAGAGAAAATAGTTTCTTATCCATTCATGTGCTGAAGCCAACAAAAGGGCACAAATTTTCATTTTTGCACAACAGAAAATAAATTTAATGGAGGTAGCCTGACATACTTGATTTACTGGGTATTCTCCATCTAATTACCTATATGCAAAAGCACATAAATAACTGAGCTGAATTTCACCCCTTCAGAGAAAGCTTTTAGGCTTTTTTTTTTTTTTTGTAAATTAGTAGAATAGGGTTCCTTATTTCCAGGAAGTTATCTAAATTTCTAATGTGGCTATCCTGCTGACTCATTACCCTGACAATGTGACACCTTCTAACAGTCTGCTTGTACAAAGACAGCTGCCTAAATAACTAAATATGAAGTATTAAAAAAAATTTTACAAGAATTTTCACAAATGCACCGCTTACCATCTAAAGAGTATGTTAACAAACACATCTTTCTCAGTGATGCAAGCACTGCTAAAGCTTTTCCACTGCCTCAGTACACTGTTCGTTGTGCCAGTAGAAACTGCAGTAAGCCACAGGAAATGCAAATATTTGAGCTAATTCCCTATATTTTCTGTTAAATAAATGCCATTGCCATGTCACAAACTTTCTCTGCTCATAAAACTTGTAAGGTTTAACATGTCAGTACAGAAAATTAAGCAGCTCATCCACACTGTTTTATTAGATGATCATTTTAAGGAATGGTACATATTTTTCCTCTAATTTAAAAGTAAACAAAATAAGAGAATGCCTTCCAGTCACTTTTGAAAGTGCAGAGCCAGAAGTCAAATCAGTGCAAATATTCAAACTTCAACTGTGTACTTCAAACACAAAGTTCAAAATCTGAACTTTCTGATTTGCAGTACACACATATTATAGTGTTCATGCAAAACTAAGAAGAGAATATAAGAAATCCACTTCAGTAACTTTCTTATCAAGTTGCACATCAAAGCTGACTGCCCCTGTAAATTTCTCTATTGTACTGCAGGAAGTGGCTATAGAAAGGGAAAGCAAGAACTAGACTATGTAAGAAGGAATCAGCCTGTAAGAAGGAATTGGAGCTGCTGAAAGAAACATTGGAAAGCAGATGCAATAAAATTAAGCAGTTATTTTAGTATTTCAGTTTGGACAGTTTTTCCCCCTTTCCTTCCCTCTCCTTCCCTTCCTCTCACAAGAGGTAAACGGTGGAGCTTATTTCCAGGCATAGAATAAAAATAGATTGAAGAAAGGGCCTTGCTGCAGTTGTAATTGACAGAAGCAACCCATTTGCTAAATGAACAAAGCCATTGTAGAGCTAAGAATAAATCAGGTTTCTCGGTGCCATAATTAAAGGTAGGAGGTTTTTTGCACATATCTCACAATGCTTTCAGACATCATTCTGATTTCAGTGGACGACTGATATAGTAAGAAGATAAAGTGAATAAGTTAGATAGAGCTTCTAATTCTTTCAAGCATGTCGCTCTTTAAACAAGCTCCAAAAACAAAGATTAGCTTATTTATCCAACCACAAACTAACACATTTCATTTTGTAAGAGTCTGAAATCTATTCTATTTTTCAATACTGAGGAAAAAAAAACATCAATTAGCAGTGAACTAGCAAAGAGAAAGTGGAAGCATGTGGTGCTTAATGCTGGTCAAGGTGGAACTGACTTCTGTCTGGAACTACTCAGAGGCCTTTAGTATAGAGCACTTCGAAATGAAAACAAACATAATGTAAAGTCAGTTTCAAGTATATCAAAGGACAGATACTCACGCTGGCTGGAATATGACTCTGCCGGGGCTTCTGAATTGGAACATGAACTTGAAGAAGAGTAAAAAACTCCCCAACTGTGATGACACCACTCTGAAATTTCTGCAAAGTTAGGAAAATCATGCAGGTAAGAAAAAATGTTTACTGATATATATCCACACAAGTATTTTTCCTGTTACAAAAAAGTTGGCATCTCTCAGCTATATACGTACCTCCCACAAATTATCTTCACAAATGCTATCTGTGAGAAGCTGCGACTCCATTTGACTGCTTCGTCGAACTAGGCAAAATAAAGAAATAAATAAATAACAACATGGTAGGGGTTAAAAATATTACTACAGAAATATGAATCCTAGTTAATTGGTTCTAAAAGAAAAGCGACTATTGTAGAGTTTAACCTTCAAGAGTTTTCAATGCTGAATGAAATCAGTGGCAAATAGTATGAAACAGGTTGAAAGCCTAATGTGAAATAAAAATCAGTGGTAATGAAATGACAGGTCATTTTTCCATGGTAGGAAAGCCACATGTATCATAATAAAAGGTAATAAACCTGAAAAACAGCCCCCAACAAACATGTGGAGAGCATCCTAGGGGTAGCACGGACTAAAGAGTATCTGAGCTGAGCAACTTTGAAGATGACCTCGGCTTTCAAATTCTGAGCCAAGACAACCTAGTTTATCACTCAAAGGAAAGAGTCCAGCTTCCACTGGATAAGACATCATCTTTCATGGTTGCATTGGGCAAAGTTGGAATTGGTTTTGTAAGCAGAAGCAAAACATCACTTACCTGACTGGCAGATTTCTCCCTTGTTATTAGGTACCAGCTAATTAGTGAGAGCTAATAAACCAAGAAGCTGAATCTGCCAAAAGCCAGGTAGATGCCTCTGCAGCACTCTAAGGAATCTTATTCTATGAGTGCAGTTCTGAGACATGCAGGCTTTGCATGGAACCAGCTTAAAACAATCTTTGGGCTAGAATAGTAGGAGTCGGGGATTTCCTCTGTACTAAGAAAAATAAACTGTGTTTACAACCTGGCCACAAAAACAAAAAACTTGAATTCTGCAACTTTTCTCATTTTCTCAGTTTGCTTGGCATTTTAGCCAGAGTGAAAAAACACGTTGACAAGCTGGACAGGAAACTGCAAAGCAGGCATTCAACACCTTTTCCAAGTGAGGTATGTATTAAGGGTAGGGCTAGTCTTTAATTAAGCCAAAAAGATACAAAAAATTGAGATAATTACCACAAAGGAAGCCTTACTTGTTAATTCTGTGTCAGCCTTAACAGAATCTACAGAGCTGCTGCTGTTGGCATGAGTACAGTCAGAGTTTTTAGCTGATAGATTTGGAGAAACTTCACTTTCAGCAACTTCCATGTGGCTTTCAGGTACAGGGCCATAAGTAACCTAGTATTAGCATGTTTAAAAAAAAAAAAGGAAATCAGAAAAGTTCTATGAAATAATGCAAGAATAATTCAATTAGTGGTTTTTGTAGCTGTTTCTTGACATCCAGAATTGAATTATTTTTGATATCTGCCCATTTCACACTTAATCAGCATGAAAAACCAGCATATGACTACTCAAGCTATTTCTTACCATGGCATATAGGAAATGATGTTCCAAAATCCTTCATTTGTTTTTCAATCAAAGCAGTAGCCAGCACAGCCCACTCTTGCAGTTTTCTGAGCTAAAATGTTTCTAATGATGATGCACAAACTAATTCTTAAGCTCAGATAGGCATTCCATATTTGTTCAGATCTTCTCAATCCCTTAGCAACTCATGCTGTAGTTTAGTACAGATGACTAAGAATACTTATTTGAGAAAGGCTTGATAGAATTCTATGGAGTGATTAAAAACTGACATTGCCCTTAATGCTTGTCGTGGATCAGGAAAACTGCACACATTGATCTCATCATTCCAGTTTCACAGAACAATGAGAAACACTGGGGAAGGCATTGCAAAATTACAGTAAACTGGTGATAAAGAGCAACAAAAAACCCTACCAACAGATCTATACACACCTGAGCATACAAATAAAAGTGCTGTTACTGTTAAGCACATCCCAGTAATGAATGATCAGACTTACCTGCAAGTCTTGGGAAGTCCCATCGACCACGATTTCATCCATCTTGAGCTTCTTTAGACTTTGAAGATCCTCCTTAACATATTTCAAAGCTCTTTTTGCATTGTTGCAACTTTTTGTCTCTTCAACTTGAATCTTTTCATTGTGGGAGATTTCTCTTTTGTTTCCGTTATTGCAAGCTTCTTCCACAAATTCAGAGCTTACAGAATCATTTGAATCCATTTCTTCTGGGCAGACAGGAAGAAATTCTTCTGCTATAAACTGAGAAGGGCTGAAGTTCTGCCTACTAGAGTTGTCATAACCTGGAGCTTTAATGGTGTTCAGATTTACTTCTGGAACTGGTGATTCTACTTTGCCTGAAGATTTCACATTTATGTCTTGCACACTAGAAACAGAAGGATTTTTTCTGTTCGGTAGTTTAGGCTGAAAGATACCTAGAGAGACACTTCTTTTATACTTGTCCGTAAGTGCCACACCTACATCTGCATCTATGGGAGCAGTTCCAGATTCAAGACATGCATTTTCTTGCTCTTTGGCATAACATAATCTTTGTTCATCTATGCTATTTTTTCCTAATCTCAAGGTATCCTCTGGCTGAGTTGGTGACTTCAGCAAGTGGTCAGAAAGAACAGTTTCAGAAACAACTACAGATTTCCTTCTAATATTTTCCAGTTTTGAACAAATATTTAAAATACCTGATAATTTAGGCACAAGATCTATTGGGTCTCTCAGACTATCACTGACTGAAAGATGCTTAGTTTGTTCAGAATTTATTTGGAATTCTGTTGCCTCTCCTTCAGCTGACAGCACATTTTCCTCTGATTCTTTGATAGAAACTGGAACAATGCCTGCTCCATCCACAGCCAAATCTGTAGCTAGATCTTCATGTCTAGATGAATCATCTTTCAATACTTGATTTCTCTGAGTACTAAGTGCACCTGGAGGACCCTCCAAAGAATCTGAGTGCTGAGCAGGAAGAAAAACATGGGATACTACAACTTCACTTTCTTCACTGCAGTCCAAGGGGTCATTACCTCGCAGCTTTAAAGATACTCTCCTTGATTTCTTTGCTCCTGGATGTAAAATATCCTGCTCGTTGTTTATAGGAATTGAATTTTCTGTGGAAAGGCCAAGATCCTGTAGAGCCTGGACATCCAAAGCATCTTTTGGGATTGAGACAGAATAAGTGGAATCTGGTATTGTGCCAGATCTGGTATTGTGGACTTTGATAGGTCCTTTCTCAGTAGGTGACGCTGAGGGGGATGAAGCAGAAGGAATTGAGGGCTTAGTATTAGATATTTTATGATCCCCGCCATTCAGGTCTTTTATTTGCAGAGAATCCATTTCATCTCTGCAAGAGGATGATGACACACTATACAAGTCTGGTTGTTGAGTGCTTTTATGTGACGCTTCTTGATTCTCAGATCCTTCAGTATTGTTATTAACAGCAATAGTATTTGATGAAGTTATTTCCATATCATCCTGGTTGTGGCAAAAAACAATGGTCTTATCAGCAGGAACTGCAGAAATGGCTGGAATGGACCTTCTATTCCATACACCGATCTTACCACTTAATACATCATGAGTTTTAGTAATGTCCATATTCTCAGCCAAAGGAAAAATGACTGTTTTGCTACCTGAAAGAGCCTCCTGTACAACCTGTGTGGGCAGATTTAATCTATTCTCACATAAATCCCTTTCAAATCTCCCATCCACAGGGTGATACTCAGTTATCTCCATGTCAGCCGAGTCACTTGTAAACATAACTGAGGAAGTTAAAGGAACAGATTGATTGGGTTGCCTAATTTGCAGAAGATTTTCTTTTAAAGATACATTATGGGCTTTAGTGATTTCCATATCATCCATAGCAAACGTAGTAGCTTCTCTGTTTGAAGGAACTTCCTGTCCAACAATTTTATCCGAGATCAACGCATCATCACATGCAACTTTTACAGTAATTTTATTAGCAGAGCAAGACTTAATGTCTGTTTCAGCCTGGTTACTTGTGAATGTAACAGTTGTAACAGGACGAGCTGAAGATGGAGAAGGAAGCCCTACCTCATTTTGTGAGACAATTTCATGGCTTATTGCTGCTGTAAGTCCCTCTGTGATGTTCATGTCATTATTCTCACTCAGTGAAAATAAAACAGTCTTTTCCCCTATTGTTCCCTTCAAGCTTTTCCTTCTAGTTCCATTAGTTCTGCTAAGTATCCCTTGAAATGCAGCCTTTTCCATAGAATTATCAGCTGCAACAGAATCAAGCCTACTTATTTCCATGTCATTGTTTTTTGTAAAAACAGAAGTTTTATCTTCAGAAATGAAGGGTATGTCATTGTTCAAAGTTTCAGGTTGCAAAATTGTTTTGTCTGCTGAAGCTGTATGATTTCCAGTGATGTCCATATTAGCATCTTCTGAAAAGATGGTAGTTTTCTCATCTACAGAAAGCAAATGCTTTATACCATTCACAGTTAACATTTTCTTATCAGATACCAAGGTGTACATATCACACTCAGGCTGCTCCTGATTGTTTGTCATCATTACCTCTTTTTTTAAGGATATTTTACTTTTATCTTCAATATGTCCTTGTGCTGCCTTTCTTCCTGGGAAAAGAGTACAGATGTTTTGATCAGGAGCCGCTACTGCACAGTTTTCAGTCAAGTCCATGTTTTCACCAGAGGGAAATACAACTGACTTTTCCAAAAAGGAAGGCAACTGGGAACTTCCCTTAAGTTCTTTAGAATTGCTGGCTAGTGACCTCTCTTCAACACCCTTCAAACGTAGGTCATCACCTGACCGAGGATGATTAAAACCCCTTTCTAAAGAAACTGTTTTACTGATCAAAAAATTTCTCTCAAAATCTTCTGCAGTTGATGATACATTGTTTACTACCATCATAGGATGCGTTTTCTCATGCCTGTCAGTGTTTTGGCAATCTGAGATTATTCCCAATATTTTTCCAGGTTGTGTGTCTCTTTTATTTCCAGAGGGAGCAAGCTCATTACTGGAAACAAAGAAACCACTTGGAGCTAAATGAGCAACAGTTTCTTTCTTTGAGCTCACTTTGACATCTTCACATTCTATTGCAGCAGCTTGACTTGTATGATCTATGCCAGAACTATCAGAAAACTGGAAGGTCTGGTTTTGCAGCTGCTTGGCTTTTACATTATTTTGAATGTGAGAATTCTCATTTTCTTGTTCTATATTAATAGGAGTAACAGCCAAAGAATGAGCTTTGGTTATATCCATGTTTTCATCATCTGAAAACACGTCTCTTTTGTCATTTGCGCAGGAAACTGAAGAATTCATAAGTTTATTTCCCAAAGGCTGAGATACATAAACTTTTTCATTTTGCAAACACGTGAATGCATATTTGTCAGTGACAGTATTTTCAGAGACTTCCCTCTTTTGCTCCTGGAATGAATACATGCTATTTGCACAGGAAGTCAGACTACTAGCCTGAAAGTCTGTTTTTCCAAGCATCCTATTGACTGTTACCACCTCAACACCTTTAGCACTCATTTCTATAGCCTGGCTTCTTCTAATACACACATCAATACCAATTGCCTCAAGATTTTCCTTGTCCCTATCCAAAGGACATGCAGCATCACTAAAATTATTGTTCTGGTTCTTACTCGGAATTATTTTACAATTCATTTGTTTTGCTTCTGTGGTTATCCCAATGCTTTGATCACCACTGACAACTGCATGACATTTAGTTATTTCCATTTTTTCCTGCTCCCTTAAATTGGAAGATACAGACCTAATATCAAGAAAAAGCGGTTTGCTAGTGATAGAGCTGGACATTCCAGGGGATTCACTTTCAGTATCCCTTCTATCACCCTTGCCAACACAATTTTTAGTCAAGTCCACATCTGTTCTTGAAAATATTGCAGTTTTCTCACCTTGTGAAACAAGTAGGGAGTTTGTTAGTCTGTCCTGAAGCCTACCCTTAGAGGAACCAGTAGACACTGAATTTGAACATGAATTGAAACCAGCGTTCAATGAAGCAGTACTGTGATCTTGGATTACTCTTTCATTTTGTCCATCCGAGCCTAAAGATAGTTCACGTGCACTATTCTTATGTGACAGAGAAGTTCTATCATCTAAAGACAGACTTCTTGTATAGTCACTATTTACTGGATATCTTCTTTCTACTAGCAACAAATTTCTGCTAACTGGTTTTTCAAAAGCCTTATAACATGCACTGTTCATTCCTTTGGTACTTGCATTATAGACTACATCTCTGTAATTCCCAGTAATTTTCATGTCATCACATTGAGAAAAAACAATGGTTTTATCATCTCGGAAGACAGTCTCAGAAAAAACTGATCCTGGGATGGAAGACAGTGTTCTGGTCTCCTCTTTCTTGTGAGATGTTCTCTTTAGGACAGAGTAGTTATCTAGCTCCAAGGACGAGAAATCCTTTTTGAAGTTTAAATTTTGATTACTTACAACGGCAAAGGGAAAATGCATTTTTGCAGTGTGATTAGTTGTCATATCCATTTCATCATCTGCAAATGCCTGAGTAACATCTGCAGATGGTAACTGCTCTGTCGGAATCTCACAAAGACCAGAATGCATATTTTGAATATCAGATGCCTGGCATTTTGTCATTTCCATTCCATCATCTTGCTCTCCAAATATTTTTGTTACATTGCAGGTGGCTAGCTGTTCATGGGAACATACATACGATGATTGTGCCATGTTTTCTGAAACTTGTGAAGGGACAAAAAAAATGTTCTCTTTTTCAGGTCCTTCAATAGGATTAAGTGCTTTTTCATTTGAGTTCATAAAAAAATCATTAGAATTTATTTTCTTTCTTGTAGCAGCATCTTCCTTCTGTTCAAAAGATGGGCAAAAACGGTCTCCAGCAAAGGAAAAATGAAAATCTTTGCTTTTTTCTGCCTTTCTGTTGATAGAGTTTAACTCGGCCAGAAATGATACAATATCTATTTTTTCAGTTTTGGCAGTTTCACTGTTATTCAGGTTACGTGCAATCACTGCAGTGTGACTAGTTGTCATATCCATTTCATTTTCGTCTGAGAAGATGAGTGTTGTATCAGGCCTATCTGTTCTTGGAATAGCATTGTCCACATCATGGCACTGAAAAAAGACAACAAATGACAGCTACTGGTTGCTATTGGTGCTTGCAACAAATGACACAACAGCTTACTCTATTTAAAACAAAAATAAACTAATACAGTTGTAAGACTACGGTTCTATCTCTACAGTTTTTTGTTTTGCTTTGTTTTGTCATTTGTTGTTTTTTAAATAAAAAAAGATTTTAGTCCTTCTCAGCAAGTAATAACACATGTAAGAAAAGGAGGACAACTTCACTACAAATTATTAGAGCCCATATTTTATATATTTTTACATATTTTAAATGGCATTTCTTGAAACGATGCACCTCAGCTTTCTGTTGGACAAAATTTCCTATTCAGACACATGAAATTCTTCTAAGCATGGAACTGAGCCTTTTCAATCAATATTTTCTATCACTCTATGATGTGGTTTCTGTCCTTTTCCTCCTGGACAACTGCAAATAAAACCCCTGTCCAGTTTATCATGCACATTTCCCAGAGCAGCAGCACCAAGTTGGAATTTTTTTTTATAAGACTTCCACCCTGACTATGATTTTAGTCTCCTTAATAGAAAAGATTTACAATTTTAAAGCTGTGGACAAAAACTGGCCAGTAGAAAGGTTATACTGTGTTTCATCAAACATAATGGATATATATATTAAGAACAACTTTTTAAAATTACATATGCTATTTTATCAGTGCAAGAAATAAAATATATTAGAAAAAGCACAACCATATGCATTACCTAACTACGACCCTTATAGGCTCATGGTACACATTTTTTAATCAAAACTAGACTTTAATCACTTTTTTTTTTTATATAAGCATTCTTTCACAAGAGAGAAGACATTTACTTAAATTTAAATTAAGCATGAAAGTCAGAAGCCATTGCACTAAGGAAAACTGTTCAATAGTGCCATGAACCAACAATAACGTATAACACAGCTCAGGATCTTTGTGCCTCTGAATGTCTTCACTAGACATTTTCTGTTATCACTTCAGTCAGATGAAGAATTTCAGATGCCTTTTTGTGTCACTCACTGCAATTTTTCTAAAGTTTTTTAACAGTGGGAAAAAGACAGTGTGTTTGTGTATACTACTCAAGGAAGGAAAAAAAAACTTTAAGCAGAGAGAAATATATGAAAAATATTTATAATCAGACCTATCTGAAACATAAGCTCCTTTACATATTCTTAGATAAGGTGTGAAAAGAATGTAAGAATTAGCTCAGGTATTGAAATATACCTAGTGATTTTAGAAACAGAAGTTATCAATAGTGTAGTATAATGCCCATCAGATTGGGAAAATACTTCAAAATACAGATTATGCTTCAGATGAATTTTATGTGAATTCAAGGATTTATTTTTTAGACAGCTGTAATACATCTTTCATCTTAACTACACAAATTATTGTAACATACTTTGGACACTATATCTGTGTGTATTTTCAGCACTGAAGAAATAAAATTCACATACCTCAGTCTGCTGCACTGATGACTGGATAGGGGCATGAAGCAAAGTGTTCATGCCTGTTAAAAGAAAAGCAAATACTGTGTTTTTTTAATTTTATTTATTATTTATTATTTTATTCTATTTATTATTTTAATCAACTGAATTGAAGATCTGTGCACTCATCATACAAGCATCGCTTTGCGAGTGAGTGCAATTAAAGCCAAATACAACCTGAGAAATATTTTCAGTACTGCTCTGAACATGTAGTATGTCTATTCTTACTTCCAAAATATTACACTTGTAAACAGCCTTATGGAGCAAAGCCCTATAAAGCAATAGTGATCTTCAACAGGGAGACTGTTCTAGGTATATTAAAATTATTCTACTAACAATTAATCAATAGTCTGGAATAAAAATAGCTATTTTCCTATTAAATTTATTTTTAAACTCACCAGTAATCTCACATGGAACAGCTTCAGGTTCTTCATTTCTACAAAAGGTGATTTAGGTAAAAGTATGTTAAAAAAAAATAGTAAAACGGGTGGTTTCAACAATAAACTTAAAAAGCAGAGAATTATGTTGCATAGCTCATACATGACTGGGCAGCAGATATCAGACATAACAAATATGCTTTCAATGTATCCTGAGTTACAACACTACTCCTCCATGAGATTCTTATTTCCAAGCATGCCACAAGCCACCATACAGTTGGCATTCTAATTTCTCAGTGACAAGGAAAAAAAAAGAATAAAAGAGACAAGATTAATACTTCATATTTAACTCAGACCTTCCACTTTCAGTCATCCCTTTCTCTTTGAAAAAGGGAAGTTGTGCCCCTAAAGCCTGAAATCATTTCTCCGTAAAACCAAAAGCCAGGCACAACAACAAACTTGTTGGCTTTTTGTCTAACACTTAATACCTTCTGCTCTTCAGTGTTTTCTTGACTGTTATGTCAAGACCAAGAAACCTGAGCTAGAATATTGATTTTTATTTACACACATGTTCACATATGTAACTATACTGCTTTGAAAACTTTAAAAGCATTTGTTAACTACAAGTAAGCTGTTTCCTTGCTGTAGGTTTTAAATAAGAAATTTTCCTTCATGCACAGTCTAAATGTGTTATTAAGTCAATATAACTTTCAAAATCTCATAATTTTATTTTATCTAGATAATAACTTTGATATCAGACAACACTATCCACCTTTGAGTGAAGAATTACAGTAATAAATATCCAAAAAGATGTCTATGAATTGTGGACTCTGATAGGTCTCTCCTGAGAGATATTCCCAAGCAATTGGCCTGGAACAGAAGCAGTTTCAAGACACAATTCAAATTCTCAGAAATCTCTACATGAATGGCCAAAACGGCCATATCCTTCTTATACAACTTCTTTAACCAGACAAAAGCACTGAGCAATTTTATATCTAAATAAGCACACTGCATTTGTCTGTTTCTTTGAGGACTGATGTTCTGATGGTTTCATGCCACGTGAAGAGATGTATTCGCAGGACAGAGCATTTGTGGAACATTTTTCCACATACTCACTGATTAAGCAGGACATGATTTTCCATATCTTCTGCTAAAAATATGAAAATTAAACATATTAAAGTGAGAAATGGGATCAAAACATTGAGAGACAAAAGTAAACTTAATAGAATAGAATGTTCTGAAGCTCTCACCCTTGATGTTCCTTTTTATCGTGTCAAAAACCCAGGCAAGCAAAGTACTTGAAAATGCATTAGCTTTTCAGATTTTTACTAGGTAATCTTTGACATTCTTCATGTGACATTCTTCACAGTCTTCTTTTAATCTAAATCACTGAAGCAGATTTTGTTCTAGCTGCCTGTTGTCTAAAAATAGAGTAATTCCTTCTCTGAGCTAACAGGTCCAACAATGCTAGTAACCAATGGGTTGTTATCCTGTCCATTATAAACAGCAGACCATATTGTTCCCTATCTGTGACTGACAAGCCTGAATACATAAATTCTGGGCTGTAATCTTGTTGCTAAGTCTGGGAAATTCATCAGAAATGAAAGGAGTTTTACCTTCATTTTCTCTTTCTGCTGCATTATTCTTAAGATCTCGATGGAAGACCCTGCAGCTAAGAACAAAAAAGAGTTTTTGAAAACAAGACCATCAGTTTTGATGCACAGGAAAAAAAGTTTTTTAGTTTTTGTTGTTTGTTTGTTCTTTTCTTTAAATCAGCTCTAATTTCAATCTTTTCCCACATGGTACCTTCTGAAATCTAGACATTAGCTAATTGAATCCAGCCACACTTTCCATAAGGTTAATGAAAAGTAGAATTTCCTGAATATATGAAAGTCACCCAACCATTTTTTTCTAGCTAGGAAGAAAAAATGAATAATTGCTCTCTTAAGGCTCAGTATCAACTCAGTAAAAAAACAGTCACTAATTTTCTATACTGAATGCACACAAAGGTATGCAAACAGCAGTTTTAGGTGATGGCAGATTACTGTCTTTAGCCTTATTCTTAAATGAAAGATGTAAATCTGCATCCTTCAGATCAAACTTACTTTATGGTGTCGGCAAAGCTGACACGTCGGGAACTTTTCCTACGTTTTTCTATGTTGAGATCCTGTCAATAAAGAACATGACAGTTTGATTATAGAGAACAATTCTTATACCATAAGTCAGAATAATACAGATTCACAACAACAACCTGAAATTAAAAAAAAAATCAAGTAACCTAACACAAGCATGTCCAACTCATGACCTGCATGTGGCCCATCATCTGCCCCAACGCTATAAAGGAAACAGCTCTTCAGCACAAGTGGCCCCCTGGTACACACCCATCGCCCAGTAACAAACCAATCCTCTGTGTGCTATTAACACTGCGCTGATTGAAACCAGGGAAGGGGAAGAGCATTGCTGTGCAACACTGACTCAAGAGACAGCAAATAATTGTGTGCATTTTGATACAGTGGCTAAACGCAATGCTCTGAACAGCACAGAATATGCAGCCTTGCTTTCTGTTTTGATAAAGAAATTTGAGAATATGTTTTAAGATGGCCAAAAAAAAAAAAATTTATATGAGCAACTACTTTTTCAGTTGATATAAACATTACCTGCAAATTTTCAAAAGGAATGTCTAGTGTTGTAATCAGACATTCTACTCAAAAATCTGATAATATTTCTTTATCAGACTTTCATGGCATCTGTCAACATCCATTGATGCTTACTGAATGTTTATGGGATATCCAACAGTGGTTGTGACCACAGAGAGGCTTCGGCTGGTGTGTTTTAGCAGTGGCAACAGAGTGGGTCACTTGTGCTGATGCCGGTGTTTTGTTTGATTTTTACAAATACAACATGCAGTTCTCATTCATTGCTGGCAAAAATGCACAGCTAATGGTGGTGGCTATGATGAAAAACAGTGTTTTTGTAGCTGAGAATTTGCTCCACCAAATAGTGTTATTGTGCTCTTTGTTCCTACTGTAGTTTCCATAGAAATAAATGGGAGGCATTACTTTCAGAGCAACTTACATACATGTAGCCCAAGACAATTCTTCACTCATTGCAGTTTAGGCAAGCCAAAGGGTTGGACACTTAAGGCCTAACAAATACAATGGCTATTTGCCAACATCCTTAAACAACTTACAGTTCTTCAGTTTCCCTCCTCTTTACACAGAGACACCCACCTCACAAGAGGCGTGCTAACTGCTTGGTTAGACAGAAGCAGCAGAATACCAGTTTACAAGCTTTTTGCTTGGAATAATATGTGATGAACTATGGAAAAAATGCCACATTGTTTAGTACGAGAGTTGCAGGATTTATTTTGTTTTCTGTCCCAAGAATTGAAAAACTACAGCACTGCAGCAGCGGTCTCAAGAGATCTCACCTCACTGATTTTACCAGTTATTGTTCTAACAGATCAAACTTCAAGTCAAGAAGACTATAGCAGAAGCGAGTTCTACCTAATAATTTCTGGTTATTTCACCCCACTTGACAGAATAAATATTCTGATGTAAAATAAAAGAAAAACTGAATGGATTTATTGTAATACTTATTACTCCTAACATCACCCTCCACAGCAGTTATTGCAGGACTTTTTACATCTATGTCATTCTAGTGAAAGTTTGATCAAGAATAAATTGAGGAGCAAACTGAAGATCTTAACATCAGAAAAAGAGGACTGAATAGATGTACCTGAGTGAGTTCATTCCCATTTCCTAGATCATCAAGAGGATTTCGTGGAGCCTTTAATATCTAAAAGAAAGTATAGTAGTTGAGAAAATTAGCCCTCACTACTACAAAAGGACTAAGCAACAAGTAAATGAGAGCTTTAATCACAACTGGTGTACAAGCAGTTCAAGGCATCACTTACACACAATCAAACTACCTTGAATTACCCTACAGAACCTACAATTCACTCGATTGGGCATTTGGACCAGACTCTGACCCTGCTTCTCACCATAGCACTACATTCAGGAATTCAGTTGGAGGTATACATCTTTATGAGACTGCAGGAGCAGTCTTAAGCTATGAACACCCCGCTAAGCACTTTGTATAAGATGAAGAGATTGCCTGGTGAATGAATTAACAGGGCAGAGGTCTCAGGCAACACAAGATAATAATGGAAAAACAAGAGAGATAAAGGCACGATGTTGGATCTTGTGTTGTGAAATAAGTGCAGCAGGACTGAAAAAAGCAGGTAGAAGCATAGTTTAATACCTTTTATAGAAGAAAATGTACATAGGTAGGTCTTACTGAAATATGCAGCCATTTTATTCTCTGTCTTAACATTCCACAGTTAATGCTTCACATCTTTGGGAATTAATTTGGAAATAAAACAATCCTAAGTAAATAAACTTCAAATAAGCATATAAATCTCCAATTGTAATTAAGATTTAGAAAGGAAATTCAGACATAAAAAGATGTATAAAATACATTGAAAGACATAGAAAAACAACTGATATATAGTTGACCAAAGAATTTGCAAAAAATTGTGAATTCATAACCATGGACATAGCTCACACAGTTTTCATTTCTGAACAACATATTTAAGTATTTATTTTGAGAAGAGAGTGGGTGAACTGTCTTCTGAATATTAAATGCATTCACTTCCACTCAGAAAATTACCTGGTAAATCCATGGTTTCACTTGCAAATCTTTCTGTGGAAATTTCATGACCTTCTGTCACGTTGCTCATGACAACAGTAATGTATTCAGCAATGAACTGCTTCTTCAGGAGGCTATGTGAACTGATTACTTGGATGTAGAATATTTCTATGAACACCAGCATAACTTTCAATCACAAATCTAATAGGGTCTTCGTTAGATTTTGGTTTTTTTTCCTTCAGGCTGTGATGAGAAAACCAATTTCTCTTTACAGCTTCCCTTTCTTCATTCACTCTCTCACTCACTCACTTTACTAAGTTACTCACAGAGGACAATCGTTTTCCTCTGATGTGCTCTGTGTTATCGCTGGAGGGAGACAGAGAGAAACAGATATTAATGCACAAACTAGACCAAGATGTATTTCTTGAACAGAGCTGCCAAAATTCTAGGTTAATAATTCAAATTCTCCTTTATTTTTACAATTGCAATATTACATAAAGAAGCTTGCTTGGAACAGATCATTTCAGCACTAAGTTCCAGAAATAAACCTTGTAAAATTCAGCATATTCTGCTCCAGTTCCCATGGACAGTCTCCAGACAATCCACTACTATAAAATTTCCTCAAGCTTTCCTACACAGATCAAATAAACTTGCAGTTCTTCATGATGGACAGCTTTTCATTCATTAAATGCTGAAGTACACTTCAAGAAACATTTTTCATCGAAAAGATTATAGTTAAATGACAATAAGATCCTTATGAAGTTTCAACTTACTTCTCCACGTTAGAGTCCACATAAATTTTGTCCATTTCTGCAAGAAGTGTTTCTCCTATAAAATACAGTACTGAAATCCAAAAATATTAATGAATGACAGTAAGAATGTTACATACAACCCAGATACTAGCCTCAGTAAGTTGGTATAATTTCTCTCTTTCTTTAGTGACAGGAATTCACTGATGTTTAATAGGCCTCTCAAGTCTATGTTTATTGTATATTATAAGTCTATTGTATAAGCCTATTGTATATCATATTATAAATCAACTGCGCCAACAGTATGAGTGCTATTGTCCAGGCATCCTTCTGTTTAAAATTAAAATTATGGTAATTGGTGGTAAATACGACCAAGGCTTCTACAATACAAAGTTTGCTCTGATACACACTGCAGTGCTTCCAAGATCCTATCCAACCTGGTTTTGAACACCTGCAGGGACAAAGTATCCACAACCTCTCTGAGAAGCCTGTTCCAGCACCTCTTCACTCTCTATGTAAAGAACTTCCCCCTGACATCCAATCTAAACCTTCCCTCCTCGAGCTTAAAACCATTCCCCCTTGTCCTATCACTTTCTGCCCTTGTAAAAAGCTGATTCCCCTCCTATTTATAATCCCCTTTTAAATACTGGAAAGCTGTAATGAGGTGTCCTCGCTGCATTCTCCAGGCTGAACAAGCCCAGCTCCCTCAGCCTGTCTTCACAGAGAAGGTGCGCCAGTTCTCTGATCATCTTTGTGGCTCTCCTCCGGACCATCTCCAGCAGTTCCACATCTCTCCCATACTGGGTGCCCCACACCTGGACACAGTACTCCAGATGGGGCTTCTTAAGGGCAGAGTAAGAGAGACAATCACCTCCCTGCCCCTGCTGGCCACCCCTCTTCTGATGGAGCCCAGGACATCACTGGCCTTCCTTCTTCAGAAAAACCCTTAATTAAGGAAGCATTAAGTTAACTGTAAATATATATATATATATATTTTACAATAGAGAGATCTGCACAGAACAGCCCAGCTTTTGCATTTCATAGAATCACAGAGGTGGTAGAAAGAGCTCTCAGGAGATGATCCAGCCCAACAATGTGCTCAAAACTACAGCTTACCTACTCCAGTTTTCAGTGTCTCCTAAGATGGAGACTCAACCACTCTTCTGTTCCACCTTTGCTACATTTTTTTCTCATGCTTAAGTGAAATTTCTGGTAGCCCTGTTTGTGCCCATTGCCCTTTGTCTCTTCAAAGCTAAGAGAAGTCTGGCTCCTTTGAACTCTCCTGTCAGGTATTTATAAATATTGGTAAATTCTCCCAGTAATAAACACCCTTTGCTTTCCATCAAGACAGTCACTTCTGCATCAGCAGCATTCAAACCAGAGACCAACAACTCTCATTTCCAAAGCCAAAACTAAGTTTTATGTAGGGAAAAAGAGCACTAGATTTAGCAAGACACTGAATCACATAAAATGCTATGCTGCGGAAAAGTGGAGGTCAGACTCTTCTCCTCACTCACAGTGACAGGACAAGAGGTGATGGCCTCATATTGCATCAGAGGAGGTTTCAGTTGGATATTAGGAAACATTCCTTTTCAGAAACAGTGGTGAGGCACTAGCACAGGCTGCCCAGGGTGGTGGAAGAATCACCATCCGTGTGGGTATTCAAGAAATATAGAGTTGTGGCACTGAAGAATGTGGTCATTGGGCATAGTGGGAGTGGGTTGGTGGTTGGACTTGGTGCTATTAGGTGTCTTCTCCAACCTCATTGGTTCAACAAATCTATTTTTTCAGAAATGCCAGTTTGCTCAAAGGCACACTTAACTAAAGGATTGCTTTCACAGCAAACTTCTGTTCACGTAAACAGGAAAACAAACAGCATTCTGAAGACAGCATAAGTATGAAAGTGTAATAAATAAGAGTAAGAGAAAGGCCTCCCATAGTGACATTTGACTGGTACACAGAAAGCTGATTTGTTGAAAGCAAGTTTATTCACTCCTTGTTTTATTTTTGCATGGTAATTAGCACAAAAGAGGTACTAGGTTCACATCCAGGGAGCCCTGGCTTTCAGGGCCTGCTGCCATGAGGCCTGCGATCCAGGTGGACATCCCACAGGGCCACAATTGCTTTTCTCCTCCCTCTGCCACTGAGGAGAAGGTTGACAATCCCAGAGAGATTCCAACTGCCACTCCACTACCGCTTACATCAGCGTGAACCCACCGGGGCTAGCCACGAGCCCACCCATCCATCGGGCGGTTTTAGCGAGGCTCCCTCCGTCTCCAGCGAGGCCGCCCCAGCTCCGAGCGCGCCCAGATCTCCTCAGCCCTCTCCACCTCGCCCCAACGGCTCCCACTTTAGGCAGTCCTGAGCTCCCCCCGGCTTCTTCACGCCTTTCCCCCGCTGCTCAGCCGCTCTCACTCACCACTCACGGCCGCTCTCCGCCGCTGACTCCCGGCCCCTCAGCGCCCATGGGGCTGAACCGCTACTGCCGCCTTGCAATTCGAATCTAACCGCCGCGCTTGCGCGCCGCGCCAAACTGCCGTCCTGGCGGCAGCGCCGTACAGCATTGCGCCCCCCAGCGCTCCGTACAACATGGCGGCCTCCTCGCTGTCAGCTCGCTGCCTGCCATTTAGCCGTTAGCCTTCACTGGTGTCCACCGCACTCGGTGCAGTGAGGCTGGCGACTCAACAGCACCCAGCCGGGGCGAAGCCATTCTGTTTTGAGCTGTCACCTCACTCTGCCTTCTTCCCACGAAAGGACGGCTGGCGCCATCTCGCAGAGCAAAGTGAATGGGAGACAATGCCAGGACCCATTGCCGCAGTTTCTTATAGGCTCTGCGACAGCAAGAGCTCCCGTGACGAGGTGGCCGAGTGGTTAAGGCGATGGACTGCTAATCCATTGTGCTCTGCACGCGTGGGTTCGAATCCCATCCTCGTCGGCAAGGTTTTTTTTCCCCCCTATATTTTCCTTTTTTTACCCACCTATTTCTTTTTTATTATTTTTTTTCACCTCACAGGCTGCACACCAACGCTGGCTACCGGCCCGCTGCAGGAACGGCTTTCAGCCCCGTGCCTCCCTCCCGCCGCTTGGGGCCGCCCGGGGCCCGCCTCCCGCTGGGCGGGAAGTGCCGTGAGCGGGGAGCGGCTGTACAGCGGGCTCTCAGAAACCCGCGTATGAAGCAACAGCCTCCAAAGTCCTTTTTTACAAGCCAAAGGGGCGGATTTAGGCTTGCCTAGCCCTCGATGGGAACCTGGAGAAATATTTGCAAAAGCAGGCTGAGGGAGCTCCAAAACAATCCCAGCACCTCAGTGAGCAGGCTCACTTTGGAGAATTAATGGTTGCAATGTTTTTTTTTTTCTCTTTTCTATGGAGTTATTGAGATTTTCGAATCATACATTGTCACTAAGAGATGCTCTGCATTAGGAGTTAAGTTTTTAAAAATAGCACCTGTGAGGGTGGCTGCAACAGCTGAAAAAGCATGGCTGTGTGGAACTTTGGTCACGTTTGGGTTGGTTCTCACACAGCATTTACCTCAGACAAACCATTGGGTGTTTCTAACAGTCGTGTTTTCACTGCTAGAAAAATAGCAAACATTTGTGTATTTCCACAGGCAGCTGTGCAGCGTGAAACCATGAGCCCTGAACTCCAATGTGACCCAATCAGTCCCTTCCAAGTTAGGATAGTCTGTGTTAACTACAACCATTAGGGTTAGCCAGAAATAGAGAAACATGGCACTGAGCTGTGGATTTCATATTAAACTCTTCTGCCACCCAGCTTCCAAGTGTTGGCACAGGTCAGTAAAATCCTTCTCCTTTGCTTGTTCCTTTTGAAGAATAGGAAGAAAAGGACACTACAACTTAGACTGACATGGCTCCAGTCAAAACGCAGTTGCCCCTAAACCCCACTATTTTTCCTCTGTACCTAGAGCTAGCAGTAGTTACATCCTTATTCTAAAGGCACCTCTTCCATTTTTGTTATATAAAATATGTATGTGTATGAAAAAACATGACAGTAGTCACACACAGGGGAGCTTTTACTTCCTTTGTTTAACAAACTGCCTGCAGATAAATGCTAGACTGGGCCCTAATACATGATGGGAGTTAAAAAAAAAAAAAAAACAAACAACAACACAAACCAGAAGACACAGATGTCTAGAATCACAAGAGTCCCTTGGCAAGGAGTAGAAGAGCATAGCTCAAGAGCAGACTCTTACAAAAATCATTCCACAGCTGCATGCAAGAGGACAGCAAAAAAAAAAAAAAAAAAAAAAAAAAAAAAAAAAAAAAAGTCAAACTGTAGCTTTGAACAGTGGAAGAAATAAGCACTTTTTAGTTCTATTTTGGTGCACAAGTCCTGGTAACATCATAAGGTATCATGTGATTTTTGGAGCCTTGCCTAGGAGGCTGGTTATTCATGTGGCCTTGGCAAACCTTAATCCTGCAGCAATTTTTCCTAGCACCCCACTCAAGGGCAGATACGAAGCAGAGTTTCCCAGTGTGTCTTAGGAGGCTGAGAGGCAATAAAGCTTCTTAGAGCACAGCATGACAAGGAGAGACCATCCGTACACCAGCAGGTCTTTGCTATGCTTGCTAAAGAGCATCAGGACTTACAGATTTCTTCATTCACCTAGGAAAATGTTTCTAAAATAGTAAAGA
This sequence comes from Centrocercus urophasianus, assembly GCF_019232065.1. Taxonomy (NCBI): domain Eukaryota; kingdom Metazoa; phylum Chordata; class Aves; order Galliformes; family Phasianidae; genus Centrocercus; species Centrocercus urophasianus. Next base: position 645,970 of record NW_024885233.1, on the reverse strand, counting down.
TTTGTAGAACCTTATGTGCACACTTTACGTGAATGGGTGCAGAGGACACCAAATACACAGCTCTGCCCAGGAGCTTGCAGCTAAAGCTGGTAATAACCTCTGAGCATACATAAGAAAAAAAAAAGAGAGAAAAAAACCCAAACACCTGAGACAATACAATGATTGTAATCACCCTCCCAGAAGCCAAGAAGCAACTATAGAAACACTGATGAAAATTAGAATGATACTGATATTTATCATCCCAGAAATGTTATTATAAAATATATTTAAAAAAAAAAAAAACCCATAAAATAGCTTTTATTTTTCTTTAAAGCCAAACGTTACCTTGAAGCACAGATGAAGCAATATTAAAAACACGCACCATTCCAAAACAATCTGCCTATAGTACAGCTAAAAAAAAAAAAAAAAAAAAGTGAGAATTGGTAGACTGACCTTTCTACCTTGGATTTTTTTTCATGTATGAAGATATTTTCATTGAGGCATAAGGGTTACAGATAATAGATTTATCAAAAAAAGATTCTGAATGTTTCCAAGATATGATGATCACAGGGGAGAGGGCAGAATATGAAGGCAAAATCTAGTGCACCAGTTTCCCTGTAAATCTCAGAAGGGTAAAATCTTGGGACCAGTATCTTCAAAAATATACAGATCAGTTCCCTGAGTAACTAACCTTAAATAAAGTAACTGTACGAAGGAATTCCATAAGAGTAATTTCAAAATGAAGTCCACCTTGCTGACAAAGAATAAACAAATCAGCTTCACAGCACTCCCTGGTTTGACTTACAGCATTCTCAGGGGTAATGTTTCAATCAGCTTGACAGTAAAATCAAAATACAAGCAGTTTTTTGTACGACACCCAGTACACTGAACATTACAGCAGCTCTTACTGTACAGTACAAGAACAACACAGCAGATCGAGAGAAAAATCCACTGCTTAATTTAAGTGTACATACTAAATTATCTGCATAGATAACTAATAGCAGACCCAAAACAGATTGAGGTGAGAGGCCAAGTTCCCTGTGCCAAGGGTTCCCTAGGTGTTCACTAAAGGACAATGTAATCCTAGTGTTACTACCCCATCTTCCTGCCTTTTTACAGTTACTGTTAGCAAAGTCTTCCCAGACCATCTCAATTCACAGGAAATTTGTTCACCTCAACCACAACAAAGCTTTAGGTCTTCACAAGGCTCTTCTGGCCACGCTGGAACCATGTCCGTAGATGTCACGTCCTCTGTCACTCCTCCCAGTCCTCCATTGCCCATTCAGGCATCTTGGCACAATAGTCAAACTCCGCTCCCTTATAGCGCAAGGCATGTAGGTACATCACCAGCTCCTTGGGAGATGGGTCTCGCCTTGTGATTTTACACTCCACGCATAAAGGGTCCCTCTCTTCTGAACTTTTTTCTCCTGTTTGCCTACCCTCATTTTCACGTGAGCCCAGTTCTGTATTTTTTTCAAGCATTTCTATATTAGTATTGAAGTTCAGTGGGTAAGCTACTACTTCTTCTGTCTCAGAACCCCTGATGTCCTTAGCAAGGCAGGAGTTCTCAATCACAGGATCAGCCTGCACAGATTCTGCGCACTCACTTGAATTTCCAGAGTCATTGTTCTCTGCATTAGAATTCAAGTCCTCTTCTGAGATACCCAAGATATCCAAGCTTTGTTTGGAACGATGCTCCTCCACTAGTGCCTTAAGGAGCTCTTCATCAGTCTTACCAATCTTTCCACCTTTGCCCTTTTCAGGCCCCCAGGCTTCCATATTATAGATGGGGTCATTGACAATGGGGTATCCTAAATACTGCAAATGGACCCGGATCTGGTGCGTCCGCCCCGTACGTGGAAGACACTTGACCACACTGCTCTTGCCATTGTAACTGAGTCTCTGGAAGATGGTTTTGCAGCACTTCCCTTTGGGGTCCACACGGCACACTCCCACTTTGTAAGAAACAACCAGAATGGGCTCTTCACAGATGACTTCATGTTCTGGAAACTCCCCCACCACACGACAGACATACTCTTTTTCCAGCTATGGGGAGAAAGAAGAGTGATGGTCAGAACAGAATACTGTCTCTGGGTCTGATTACGCTTCAATCTCATCCTAGTTAGTTCCCTCTTTTATCAAAAACTTTCGTAGCAAATCTAATCCTTGAGTTTTATTACAACTGAACAGGAACCAAAGAAAAAAAAAAAAGTCAGCTACGTAACCAAACTCATCTCACACTTTCCCCAGTATGTTGGGAATTCAAGAACAAATGCCTGGACTATTTTCCTCATATTAAATTCAAGAGTCACCTCTCAGTGCTTTGAATTGTTACCTTTGTTTCAGTGCATTTAAACAAATCTTGGAAGCTTGTACCCTACAGCTATGGTTGTGGAAATAGAAATGAGAGAATCTTCATAAATTTTAAAGGGAACAGGCTGCCCACAGCAGTTGAATCTCCTTCTCTGGAGATATTCAGAACTTGCTTGGATGCTCTCCTCTGCAACCTCCTGTAGGGAACCTGCTTTAGCAGGGGATTGGACTGGGTGATCTCCAGAGGTCCCTTCCAACTCCTACAGCTCTGTGATTCCAGCCCAAACCATCCCATGGTTCTGCCCACAGTCTCACAGGGATACAGTCCCCTTTCAATCTAGTACTATCAGTATCCTTTACTTTTTTGCTCAGTCTCTTTTTCCAGAATCCTTCTACACTCAGTACAACTAGATAACCATAAGCAGATTATCAGGCTTATTTAGACCAAAAATTTTCCTGACTTTCTGACTTAACCTTTTTCAAGAATATACCACACAAGAAAACCCAAGAAAATCTCTCACCTGCCTCTCCCGAACCTGCTCATCAATCCTCTTGGAGACTTCCACTGTCTTGGCAAACATAAGCACTCCTGAGGTCATGCGATCGAGGCGGTGAATGGTGTGCAGTTCCTTCAGGTTATGCTCTTTGCCGAGGATGAAGATGACAGTGTTGTGACGAAACCTGCCACAGGGATGCACCGGCAAAGAGGACGGTTTGTCTACAACCACCACCTCATCATTCTCCACCAGGATTTGGATAGGCTGGGCAGTGACTGGAGGCTCGTGGCGATGCACTGTATTCCTGAGAAAATCATTATTCTGCAAAGAAAACAAGCAGTTATCACAGAATCACAGAATAGTTGGGTTGGGAGGGACCTTAAAGCCCATCCAGCATATCAGTTTGGCTAGGGCCCCATCCAGCCTGGCCTTGCACACTACCAGTGCTGGGGAAACCATAGCTCCTCGTCACTCTATTAAAATGAATCCAACCTGAGCCATCCCAGCACGCACTGCCCGAGGCGCTGCTAGACGGGAAGGCCCAGCTGCGATCTCCCAAGCCGGGTTAACGATGTGCCCACACCACACTCGCTACCCTCGAGATGCCACCACCGGCGGTTCCCAGCCCGGAGCCGAGCCGCCCACCTTCAGCACGACGTCCAGGTCCTGCACGGGCTCCTCGTTGAGGCGAAGGCGGCCTGCGCGGGCGGCAGCGCGGTAGTAGGCGAGGGGCTGAGCACGGAACTCGGTGCTGAAGACGTGCAGGAGGCTGCGGCCCACCCAGCGGCCTTTGCAGTAAGTGCGGAAGTCGTAGTAGTAGGGCCGCACCTTGCGCAGCCCTCCCTCAAAATAATACGAGGTCTCGGCGAAGTGAGCCGCGCTGAAGCTCACCCCCGACCTCAGTTTCCGCGGCGGCGGCACGTAGCGCTCCCCGGCCGCCAAGCGCCGTTTCTTTGGGGCTGGAGCCGCCGTCTCCTTCTCCTCGTCCATCTTCTCGACTACGGCTTTGAGGCCAGGTTCCGGCTCGGCCATGACGCCACGAAAAGAGAGCGACCGCACACTCCTATCCCGGCTCCGCAGCGCGGAGCGCAGACACGTTCCCCACAGCGCTCTGGCGCGCCCCCGGGCGCAGTGCGTGACGCAGCGCCGCGCAGCCAATCGGGCCGCCGCCGCCGCGAGGCCACGCCCCCATAGTTTGGCGCCGCCGCGAGGCTCCGCACTGGAACCCGGCAAGAGCGGCACGGAGCTGAGCTCCAGTCTGCAACAGCTCCTGTGGGGACCCTTCCCACCTGTCCTCGCCCACCCCAAAGAAGAACAAAACAGGATTTTCTCAACCCAAAATTTGCAGTGTTGCTACCACAGCTTTAAGTAAGTTGTGGAAGAACAGGAAGAAGACGCACTCCTGTAAATTAAACTTGAACAAATGAGGGTGGGTCATTGCATTGTGTCTTATTTTTCTCCAAACATGAGGCAGAGCAGTCAATATTAAAGAGTATTTTTAGTGAAGTTTTAAGTATGCCTGTATGCTTTTGGAATTCTCTGTCAATAGATGTTATTTGTAGCTTTACAGAGAGCGTATCTGGAATTATCTGGATCGAATCACTGGAACTAGACACTGCCTCCAACAGCATCTGCTGGAGAAACATCATTTTTCTCCATTCCTCCATAACAAGCTCATTAAAACAGCACTAAGTGCATCCACTGATACAGCTTCCACTCAAAAAGCAAAGCCGCACAGACCATCTACAGCCACAAGTCCCACTCATGAACTTTCTGAGGTGACTTTAGAGATATCCTTCCATCTGTCAAAATTCATCCCTGAGGCAAAGAAAACAACTGTTACTGCCATGCATTTGCCTTCAGTTCAGTGACAGAATTCAACAGGGTTCAAGTCTTCTGTTTACAATTCTTATCTAATAGAAAATGCATTCTACTCTCCTGCTGTGCTTTCCTAGCCAAGCTTCTTTCTTCTGACTTTTACAAACAGCATCTGCCAGGAATCCAGGATCTCTCAGCAAAGCCAGCAGTCAAGGAGAACAAGCCCACAAGGAGAGCTGGGAGGAGAAACGCTGCTCAAGGGAGAAGAAAAGTTTACCGAGGCCACTGCTTTTCCTTATCTGTCAGAGGAACATAGATCACACCCATCAGCTGTGTTTCAATTATCTGCCCATCGCTGGTTTTGTCGTATTGCATCAGAACTTGGTTTGCACCTTCAGGACCAACAGGCAGTATCAGCCGTCCTCCTGGCTTCAGTTCATTCAACAACTGGAAAGCAGAGAAATCAGGAAGAAAAAAAAAAAAAAAAAAAAAAAAAAAAAATGTACAACAAAAGCCAGCCAAGCTTGCCAGCTGTAGGTAAAACAGACTGAAAAGGAAGGTTCCAGTGGTTCTCTAATTAATAATTGTACCGTGGCTCCTAGTGAAGGCATGTAACTGTATCATTAACTCTTACCTCCTGTGGAACTTTTGGTGCTGCTGCTCCAACATGGATGGCATCGTAAGGAGCCTCTTCAGGGTACCCCTGCCTGCCATCTCCAACTGCAGGAGGAATAAGCATGCAGAAATGACTTTTGTTCAGACATCATACAAAAATCTAAATTCTTTCCATTGAAATCTAGAGTAGGAAAACTTTGTAGCAAGACTGCAATCTGAAATCCCAAATCAGAGCACTGACCGGTCTGCTAAAAACATAGCATGGGTTTACGTTTTAAAAACCAGGAGAGATTTCTAGAATTGTCAAAGCCAGAAGGGCCTTTAAGTAACACAGTGGTTTTGTGTAGTCTTGAGATTCCAGACACTGAAGGAGCTGACAAATTAAAATAAAACAAAGGGAAACAAAAAATATGTGCAGACTTATTCAAATAAACCAAATCCTGGATGTGAACAACCACTTTCCTCTAAAGAATATCTCTTCCTGGAATAAGATAGGTACAAGACATTTAGAAGATAGACTGCCCACAGCAGTGAATGCTATTTGCTTATATCCTAGAGTTCGAGCCACTATTACACTGTGCTTATTTAGCCAGAGGTTTCTACCGACAGGTAGAAAGCAGCAACACGAACTGGAGCAATTGCTTCAACAAGCAGAGCTCTGCTGACAGCCAGAGCTAATGCACGTTCACAGGAGAGGACAGGCATCCAGAGAGCTCACCCACGAGTTTTATACGGCCAGAACTGAGCAAAGTTGGATCATCTTCTTTGACGTTTCTGATGGATTCATTTACCAGCTCTTTGATATGTTCTATGCCCACAGCTTTCCCTGTTGGGCCTACCTAAAAAGGAAACAGCAAACATACACCTATAGACCTCCCAGTACATAGAAATACAGACATATTTTGTACATCCTGTATGTACAGAAACACATTTTATATGACAAGTTACTGTAGGGACTGAAGTATTTCCAAAAAGAATCTTAAGAGCAGTTTCAGAACAAGAAGGTGCAAACACTGTGGCATGATGGTTTTAAGGCTGAATAGTCCCAGTTACATTAGCAGATACAATATGCACTCTGGAAATTATTGTATTTGTCACTACTACAAGCTAGCTTAGGAAGAGTTCACTCCTTCCCTCTGTGCTTTCCATGCCAGCTATAGCAAGCTACCTGTCCTGGGGTACCTTGCTTGCTAGGAATGCAGTCATTTGAGCTTACCATCCTGGCAAAGCAAGCTGTGAGATATCCACTTCCAGATCCAACATCCAGTGCTTTCGCACCTTCCACAAGCTGATCCTTCAGCAGTTCCAGTGCATGGGCATGCTGCGTTGGTACAAACACAGGAGCGTGAAACATCACATTCTACTTTCTTTCTCCTATAACTTTTCATTATGTTGTTTCACGCATTTGGTGCTCTGCTTTAAACACAGCACAGCAAGCATTTTGTCTGACACATGCTGAGTGAGAGAAGTGTTTCATCTTTGATATCTTTTTTACAGAATAGCATTTAGGAAAAGGTTCAGCAATAATACATGAAGCAACAAAAAGAGCAATCTCATGCAACAATTGGACAGTGCTAACAGTTAGCCTTAGTTACATGGAATTTCTACCAGAACATACTTTTAAGTCAACATTAAAAAATTTCACATATATAGTACTTAAAGAAACAGTCTTGATACCATGCCCATGGGACCTTTTTCACCTTTCTGCTCTAGTAATTAAGTAAAATTAGAGGGGGGGAAAAAAAAAAAAAAAAAAAAAAAAAAAAAAAAGAGGAGGTACAAAAAATTCCCTTAATTTCTGGTAAAAGTGGAAAGTTTTATCTCACCATATGTGGTGCACTGATTGTAGCCTTGTATCCTAAAAGGAAGCCAGGTGACAAAAATTATGTGACAAAGAAGCAACAGTGAAAAGGTTCAAGTAATTCTCTCCCCTTTCCCTAAAAACATGAAAACATTTTTCTTTTGCCTCATTAAAGCACTTCATTGGCTCCTAATCTGTAGAATAACTAATGAGACCAAGATAGCTTTCCACTGCTTCAGTTCTCAACTATTCCAACTTCTACCCTCAACTCATTAATCAGAATGCTCTGCAACTATCACAGGCTGTGCTTGTTTCTATTCCACAAGTCAAATTCAGAGCAAACAACACACATTTTGAACAGTCTATACTGTTCCTTCCTCTGGATCCCACTGTTGAAATACTGATGAGAGCTGCTCTTCTTAAAAACTCACCCACTGCTTTGGTGAGAGTGCTGCCAGCACACAGAACTCAGAGCGACCTCAAGCCCCTCTCTGCCATCGTGCCTAGCTCAATCAGCACGAACAACATACAAACGGTGATACTGCAAGCTGCTCACCAATAGATTGAGGGGAATCCATGTATGGGAAATATTTGATGTAGTGCCCTCTGTCAGTAGCTAGCAACACGTCAAAGACTCGCTGGGATTTAATGATTCCTTTTTCTGGAATACAGACAAAAACAAAAACAGGGCTTAAATGCACAGTAGCAAGTCAAAGACCAACCACCAACCCACCCAGAATACCCACAGACAGCCCCGAGCACACGCTCTGCACTCACTATAGAGGTTGTTGACCAGCTCGGGGTGCGTCTTCCCGCTGGAGGTCCAGGCCATGCTTCTAGAGAACAGCAGTCCCATCAGTGCCAACGTCACACAGGGCAGCAGGCGACTCATCCCACGGCCGGCCTAAGAACGGGAGCACCCCACAGCTCAACCTTGTCTTACTTTCAACTCCTACCCCCACCCCTGCAGCTCCCCGCCGTACCAGCACTCACCGCGCAGCCTCACCGTGCCCCGCTGCCCGTTGCCAAATGTAACAGCTCCCTCGCCTGAGCTGCGCAAGAAAACTTCCGCCCTTTGTCAAGATGGCGCCGCAGCGGCGTCACTCTCCCCTCAAGCCTCCAGCTTATTCCCATCACTTCCTTGTCAGGCCGTGACTGTTTAGCGGGAAAACTTCCGCCCTTTTCCAAGATGGCGCCGAAGTAGCGTCACTCTACCCTCAACCCTCCAACCTATGCCCTTCCCCCCGCCCTTCCCCCCCCTTGCTTCCGGGGGAGCGCGGTGACTGGTTAAAATCAGAGGTCGGAGCGTGGTGATTGGCTGAGCTCAGGTACCAATCGGCGTTCTGCCAGAAGTCGCTGTGACTTCCCGTGTTGGCGGTGCTGAGGCGCCGGGGGACGATTGGAGCGGTTCTGCTGTGACCCGAACAACCACGTCCCGGAGAGCTGTGGTGACAGGAGTCGAGGGGGTGCCGGAACACTGCGGCCTAACACCGTGAGAGGCTCTTCGGGCCCTGAAGGGTGTAAGTGTTGCGTTGTGAGGGGAGGCTCCGGAGGAGCTATGAGATGTCCCTCAGTGCTCCACTGGGGTGGTTTGGGCAAAAGGCAGTGGCTGGTGAGAGGCAGAGAGACACTGAGTCGTTCTCACCGTGTGCCACTTGTACCCTCCCTGCAGGCCTTCATGATGAGAACGATTGAGAGCATCAACTCCATGGTCATCAGGCCCAGCGAGGACCTCTGGGCTGAAATCTGCTCGTGTCTGCCACATCCAGACCAGAAGGATGCCAGTGAGGCCTTCACTGATTCATTCCTGGATTCCTACAAAAACGGAGGAAGCCAGGGCAATGGAGTCCCTTCCCAACCAAACCCAAAGCCCTGGGCGCCCCTGAATGACTCGGAGGTGTATTTAGCATCCCTAGGTGAGTGTTGGGTAAAGCTTTGGGTAGGCTGAGGTGCCTGCTGACAACTGTGGCATCAGAGGGGGCGCTGCTCACATCTTTGGTTGGTTTTTGCAGCTTAGAAGTACTCAACAGAGCTCCACACTCAGTTATTGCATTAGTGGAATTGAGAAACACAGCTGGAGCCTGTCATAGAATAAAATGGCTTAGCTTGGAAGTGTCCTTAAAGCCCATCCAGTTCCAATGTCCTGCTGTGGGCAGGATTGACATCCATCAGATCTTGGGACTTGATCAGGATGGCGTGATGGATGGGAATGGGATTGAACATTTAGAGTCTCTTTGGGCAGCATGTATCAGGGCCCCACCACCCTCAGAATAAAGAATTCCTTCCTAACATCTAAGCTACACCTCCCCTCTTTTAGTCTAAAGCCATTCCTCCTTGTCCTATCACTATTTCTCTGTGTAAAAAGTTGGTCCCCCTCCTGCTCATAAGCTCCCCTCAAGTACTGGAAGGGTGCAGTGTATTTCCATTGTTGCTGACTTGGGAAGGGGAAACGTGTTTTGAAATCATTATAAGCCTTTGTGTTGCTGTATTGCCAGCATTTGTCTCCTGAGGCTCCAAGAAATAATTAGATGTTTCTGAGTGTAAAGAAAAAAAGTCAAGTAATTCTGTGACCTGATTTTTGGGGGGAGACAGAATCAGGAAAGATGCTTTCTAAATAATGTTTGCTGGAATCTTTGTTCTAACATATGGGAGATTATACAGATAATCTCAGTGCTATTGCTTAATTCCTGCATAATCTATAAAACCATAAATTGATCGTTAGCTGTGTAAAAGCTAATAGAAACATGTGATATGAGGGAAGTCAACATCCTAGCACGGCTAAAAGCAGCAGTCATTATCTCTAAGGCCATGGATTAGCCACCCTTTTTAAAATAATTTCCTGATCTCTTCATGTTCTACAGCAGCAGTCAGTTCCAGGAAGGATGCTCCTGCTGCCTGTTAGGAGAAGCCTTTGGGGTTCCTCTGTGCTCTAACAGTTCAGCTGCTATTCATCCAGTCATAGTAAAATATTCATTGTTATGGCTCTTTTCTGCTTTTTCCTTTTTGTGGAGTTATTTTTATTTTGGGTCAATTTATAATCTGGTTCTCAGTGCAGCCACCCATGTGCTTGGCTTATGTATGACGTTTCTGCATGCAGAAACAGGCCAGGAGAAATGGGGATGGTGTGGCAGAAGTGGATTTTAAGCTTTTATTTCTGCCAGAGCCTCCATGTTGACTTTGTTACTGTTTTAGCTTTCTGTGAAACAACAGTCTAAGTAGAGGTTTTGGTATCTGATCAAAGGTGCCATAGCAGCAAGACAGAATTTGCTCTTCTAGTATTAATTGTTGCTGCAGTTCTAATGTGCTCAGAAAATGCTAATGGATAAATTTTCACAAGCAGGCTTCAGACTAGATCTGTACTTGTTTTCATACAGTCAGGATGAAAGCATAACTCTAGCATAAACTTTCTTTTGTGTATTCTGGTTAAGCCAGCAGAAGCATAAAGTTGTTGTGGCTTTCTACATGGCCAGGATTAGCAATTGTGGAATGGTACCATCAGCCTGTCAATATATTTGGGCAGATAATGATATTTCAGGTCTTAAGAATTGTTAGAGCCAGATACTTCCAGTGACAGCTCAATTCTGTAACACAGGGCAAGCTCCAAAAAGAGTCACAGGAGAGCTGCTCTGTTGTGAGCTACTGCAATTCAACTAACATATCATACACCTTTTTGTAAAAAGTGTGAGTACAAGTTAATAGCTGGCCCAATTTAAGGAAGAATCTGTTATAAAGAGATTTTGTGATGGGAGAAACTCATTAAATTTGCTTACTTGCAGCTTTGTGTATTGTGGCTGAATCGCACTGTGTCTGCTAAGAACACTGTTTTCATTGTAACCTGTGGCTGAGAAACTCACAATATCATGTTCTGCTCTGAGATATCCTACTGATAATACTGCTGTGCTCACTGCAGTTTTTTTCCCCTCAGTTTGGGCATTATTTGGATTTCATACTACAGTTAGTGTGATTTCTATTCCATGCCAATTTGCGTGGAAATTGTGGGAACACAGTGCATTTGAGATCAGTACCCTTCTGTGCAATTTCATCAAAACTCAGTAGTAAGTGGAAAAGTCATTAAAGCTAAGAAGTGGGCAAAGTGGACTGATTGCTTACACTCTGTTTCCTTCTGAAGAGTCACCTAAAATTACATGGAGGAAATACTGTCATGCAGACTTCAAATGCAAGAAAAAAGTTACTTTATGAAGACAAAGTATTGAAATGTTAATTTGACCTTTTTGATATTGAAGTGCAGACACTTGTGGGTTTTTTTCCTCCTTTCCCTCAGAAAAATATAATAAAGAGCTCTGATTTGCCTCTTCACAGAGAGAAAGCTGATGAGAATTAAAGGTTTGTCTGAAGAGGTGACCTCCAAGGACATGCTGCGTACTCTGTCACAAGCTAAGAAGGAATGCTGGGACAGGTTCCTCCAGGAGAAGTTTGAGTCTGAATTTTACGTAGAGGGACATGAATCTGATGAGAGGTAATAAGCAGATCAATAAGGAATTGTTGCAACTTGCAATATGACATTGTGACAGAAGGTCTCACTGCACATTTGCTAGACTGACACAGGCTTTCTGAGCAGCTTTGGTAATGCCAGTTGGGTCACACTAGAGGGACACATGGGACATGTATGGACTGAACTTTCAAAGCTGTGTACTGAATTTTATTTTATTTTATTTTATTTTATTTTATTTTATTTTATTTTTTTGCATTCCTCTTACCTAGGTGATCCAGTAAGGAAACAACTGGAACCTACTTGACAATTTCCTTTGTCGCACTTGGGGTAGGGGGGAAGTGTCTTAATGGGTCTCAAATTCCCTTTTTTAAGGGTTAGCTTTTAACAGTGAACTTCAGACCATTCCCTGCATCTTTGTGAGGGCCTAGACAAACACTGCTTCAGAAACAAGTGGGATTTGAAGCTCTTTCCAGGGTTGATATCAGATCTGAAATTTGATTTCATGATTCTCAGTTCAGTGCCTCTCTTACAATGCTTCCTCTCTCACCCATTACTCTTTTGTAGATGATGTATGAATTAAGATGAGAGTCCTTTCCTAGACGCTAAAGCAATCTACATTCTCAATTACTTATAATGGTCTCTATATTTCTCTTTTCTGAGCTGTCATTTTTCATGATTGCTTCTATTTGGAAAAAAAAAAAGATTATCTTTCTCCCTTAAGAAGAATCTACTTAAGCTCATTTTGGAGTTCAAGTATGAAAAATAATTTATGTTTATAATAGGTCTTAGATTCTTTCTTTGACAGTTAACTTGATTTATATTTAAAAGCAAGTTGTAGACAGAGGTGTTCTCTCTACTCTGTTTTTAAAGGCTGGGGACATTAGCCGTGAAAATGTTTTCATTGCTAGACTTTGACTAAATGAAGTTAGAGGTCACCCTTAAATGGTACTGAGCTATTTGAAGCTCATCCAGCAGTGTAATTAAGCAAACCTTAACTTTTAAGTGCACAAACAATCTCAAGGACACTACCGAAATTTCTGCTATTGTAGAAGAGCAAGAGCAAGTTAATTTTGTTATGCAAGGATTGAATGAATTGTGTCACTTCTTGGCAGATGAGCATATGCACACATTTCGGAGTTATATTAAGTTTTAGTCAACATTTAAATGAAGACAGAATTGGTCTTTTCCATGAGACCAGCTATTGTGAAATAGGCTGTAAGAGATTAAGTATATTAGTATATATTTACATACTTCTGTAGTATTGTTAGCATTCTAGGATGTAGGTGTACTGCCTATATTTCCCCCTTAACCTTCCCTAGTTAGTCTAAATCATACCTTGTGAAGCTTTATTACTTGTTTTATCTTTTGTTGTGTCTTTGCTTTCTCTCAGCACCCTGGAGCATCTAAAGCGATGGCTGCAACCTGATAAAGTGGCCATCAACGCTGAAGAGGTACAGTACCTCATCCCTCCAGAATCACAGGTAGAGAAACAGGAAACTGAAGAAGAGCATCCAACTGCTGAGCAGTGAGATATGCAGCAACCATGCCACAGAGCTGTCTCTTGTCCAACCCTGATGAAGCTGTGTGCAGCAACAGTAATGCTAGGAAGAGGGTGGGGGTGTAATGAGTGCCAATTGTCAGCCATTTAAAGACAATGAAATGAAATCCAACAAGAAAACAGTACTGGACCTCCAAGGATATTGACTGGCATTTTTTGTGGACAAGAGTGGAACAGAATTTGCTGAACTGAAACCTTTTTTTGATGTAGTCCTAGTGTGTTAGCAACCAAATCATTCTGGCATGAATGTGAATTGTTTGTAACTCATCAGGAGGCATATTGAACTGTAGCAGTTGTTTAGAAGCATCAGAAAACATAATGGTCTAGAATAGAACAGATAAAACAACGTTGACATTAAAGGTCGATAGAGGGAAGCAGCGTACATCTTCTGTCAGATAAAGAAAGCTCTTACCAGGGAAATTGGAGGGGTAGTTCTAGTAGCTTAAGCACATTGGATTGTTCATTGTGTATGAAATTACACTTTTAAAAGGAGCTTATCACGTTCACTGTTTCCTATCTCTGTTAGTTATAAATGTGCTGTTTCATTCACTGCTGGCTGTTATTCTGTTGCTGCTTCTTCAGTGTCGTGACTGGGTGTTTGTCCACACCATTAGCTTTGTGCCATAACCACCCACTGCAGCCTCACCATTCTCTAAAGCAGTCACACGTAATTCTCCATTAGAACAAACGTGAACATTTGAGAAACACGGTGAGTCACCTGAATGTCAATGATACAAGGCTCACAAAGCTTTGGTGGTGTTGAAAAGGATTCCTTTGTCATCTTTCAAATGCCTCTATTCATTTATCTTTAAAAATAATTCTGCTTTGCTGTATTCAGATACAGCACTGTAAATGCCATCTCTCACCTGTGCTGTCAAGCTACAATGAAGGCACGTCTGAGCATTTATCAGAAATTGAACGTGCTGAGAGAAAGATGCAATTTCTTTTTCTGAACCCAAGCTATTTTGCAGTCAATACATTTCTTTCTTGCCATTAGCAGTGAGTGAAGATGCTTTATATTATGTTGTCTATTGCCATTAAAGTTATTTGAGCTAGAAATGTATTCATAATAACTGTACCAAAACATTTAAAGTCCCAGATCCATGTAATGGCTCTGCAGTGTCATATCAGCTCCACTCACCGGTTTTGGCATGGCTAAGAAAGCTGGCAGAGAACTATGCAGTATGGTTTTGTTACATTATCATGCAGGAAGAAACACAAGTTTTCTGTTTGTAGCTGTTGATTGATACTGTCAGCACAAGACAGTAAATTAGGTCCTGAAGCAGTGCAGCATTGTCTTTTCAGCAGAGACTTAGACCTGCCAAAACATAAACGATAATAGATTGGCATTTAATTGGAGACCACATCCAAATCAAGCAGTGAGTCCAGCCCCATCAATCTGCAGGCTTGCTCTGAAGGTTGTCTGACTCAATGGGGATGTAAACATTAGGACTGAAAAAGACAAATCAGGAGTTTAAAGATTCTATAAGTACACAAACAGTCTAGTTTTAAACTTTGACTACATATAAATATTGACAACTGAGTAGCCAAATCCTTTATTGCTCAAGGAAAGAGACAGCATCCACTGAAGGCACCACAGTGTTTGGAAGAACACGTGCTGGGAGCTGCCAGATAAACCACACTTTGGAAACACTAACCTAAAGGGAATCAGATTTGGGATTATCTGTACTTAAAAACTCATACTCTAAGACTGTTTTTTTACAATACAGCTCAAACAGAATATATGGAAAAGGTGTGATGTGTGCATTTGTTGATGTTATGTGTGATTTCACTGGTGAGAATATTACTTGGAGCTGTTATGGTTTATAATAGGAAATGGTTTATAATATGATGATAATATTGATAATAATATTATATATTTTATATAATTATATATAATATATATAATATATTATATAATATATATACAATGTATTATATATAATTATATAATTATATATATTATTATTATAATTACGTATATTATAATTAATATATTTATATATAATGATGATAATATTATGGTTTATAATAGGAATTGGGAGCTGTTGAGCTCCCAAACAAAGCCTCGCTGGTGTGAGCAACATTTCCATTAAGGATTTTTTTTCCTTACACAGCAACACCTGCCTTCTTATTGGTGGCAATAATTCACACACTGGGGGATGTGCCCATCTAAACAGCAACAACAGCAACAAAGGAAGAGCTGCTGATAACAGCACTGTGATAGAGGAAAGCAAACCATCAGTGATACGGTTTGAATGCAGTGTGTTCAGACTACTACGCACAAGCATGTACATACTATCAAACATGGATTGTCATTGTTAGAGTGTGAGAAACTACTAATCACATGTTAGCCCTTCTTATCTGTGCCTTTTAATGTCAGTTCTCAGCATGAAAGGACATTTCTCTAAACTCCAAAATTTCCCAAGAGCTCCTATGCACTAATACAGGGAAAAGAGGTGGTTCACAATGTGCTTAAAGAGATGACATCAAGCCAAAGCATGAGTAAGTATGAAAGTAAGTATAATGAGTAAGTATAAGTAAGTATAAGAATATTCCGCTCCTCTTTAATGGGCAGGCCATCTAGGATTTTGAGTTAAGAGTGCTGCCGCAGTCCACGCTGTGATGGCCATTTTGTAGGAAAGGTGGCCAGGATGGACATTTCCAGAAGTCAGTTTGGGTAATCTCTGCTAACAGATGGTGAACTCCTGGCACCCACAAATATTTCTAAGAGATGACAACATTCATCCCAAAAAGGGGATGGAAACCACAGCAAACTCACATTCCCTGTCATCAGCCATGCAGGGTAGGTTGGGCACAGGGATGTCATTGCAGACACCCCAAAACTGGTGCTCCAAAAAGCACTGCTGATTGGTGGATGAGGATTGAGGATGAGGACTGCGGCTTCCAAACTCAGATCTGAACCTACTAGCCTGACCTCTTGTATCCAATCAGAGCCAAAAATTCCTGGCAAGGGGAAATACGAGACCTGGGATGAGGGATTTATCCTACAGCTCTATGAAAGTGATAAAGATTAGGTCAGAGAAGGCTCTTCCAGGGTAAGGATGTGTGGGGTAAAGCCTTGGCCAGCATGGGGTGTATGTGTCCATCCCAGCCAGCAGTAATTCATTATTTTCTATCATGTTGAAGCCACATCTCTCATCTAAAATGATCTTTTAAGAGCCTTCTGCTTTCCTTATCAGAATGTTCTGCACTTTAAAATTAACGGCTGCTCCCGGCCAGGCTATGGAAGCAGAGATTATTTTCTTCCTGCTGAGTGTTTGGTGGGATGAGTGCCCCTCTTTACAGCCAGCTCTTAGCCAGTTTCAATAGCACTGATCCACATTCATCAGACAGAGGCAAATTTACAGCCTTCTCCCACCAAAAGTCCTAATTTTGTTGAACTTCTCCTAGGACTGCTCTGAGAATTTCCATTCCTACAAAAAATAAAAAAACAAACAAATAAATAAAAATTAAATTCTAGCAGCGGATGATGATGATTTTTTAATTTTCTCTTAATTAAATAAAACATGAAGGTGAAAAGATCTTTCATAAGAAATCAGACACAGAGCTGATGGGCAGTGACCTGCTTTGGATCTGGCAGCCAGATACCCAACCATGTTAAACAAGCAGCTCTGATACCCTGCACTTCCTAATTGTGGAGTGCGTGGGGATTGGTGTGTCATTCCATAACCCCCCAACCTACACTGAGTGATCAAGACCATTGGAGATCCACTGAGGTTTTGGCTGAACTCCCACGTATTTTCTGCTTTTAGTCCAGTTTGGGAGACTATAAAATTAACCCCAGCAGCAAAGAGGATTTAAGTCCAAAGCCACAAATACAAATCCCCTTGGCCAACTCTTCCTGCCATTCCCAAGAGAAGTCAGGTCACTTGGATGTTCTGATCCAAATTTGCTGCTGAAATCTGTTGGTAGCACAGAGACAGGTATCTGTGTAATGAGGTGATTTTGGAGTACATTTTGAGCTCCCCAGACCTCCCCCTTCCTGGTCCATCACTATGGGATCCCCATGCTGCATGAAACCAAAGCTCATGGTCACCAATCAGCTCTAGCCAAACATCAGCCCTTGAGGTCAACAGTTCAATGGTCCCTGGCTTTAACTTCAGCTCATTACCACCAAGTTAGTCATAGTGCTATTGCATAATGAAAGGAAAACAGTTACAGCAGTCAATGGACATTGATAGGATTCTTTGCCACTTGGCAGCCTCTCAGATCTCATTGGAACTCCTTTGCTATGAATTTGATCTTGTAACTGAAATCAAGATCGTATGGCATAACTACAACACATTGATCAACAGCCACTAAGGTTAAGTCTTTCCCAGCCCTAGAATCTCTCTACATGTTTCTAAAATCTTGGTCCATACATCAGTTCACCAGGATGAAATCATCTGGGAATCATTTCCAAAGTCCATTTCCACTTCCAAGTGGGAAAGCCCTCTCTGGCTGCTACAAGATGGGACCAGAAGGATGGGAAAAATGAAGAGAGGTTTTAACAAAGAAGAGATGCAGCCCCAAAACAAGTAGTAGCACTTGCATATGCTTCAGCATTCAACAGTTACTAGTATTTTGCAGGTGCTGTGCAGCATTTCATTACACCACTGTATCTCAATGGCATCGCTACAAGATCTTGACCTTAGCCCCAGCGCAATGGGAAGCGCACTGAGATGGACAAAGGGTTTCCCAGATATCTCATTTCTGCAACAATATCTATCCCATAAACACCAGATCTGGGAAGAAAATAAACAGTTTTCCAGTGGTAGCCAGTGTAAGTCCAGGAGAAAAAAAAAGCAGAAAAATGAGATGGTAGAGATTTAAGCCTTGCTCTTTGCTCTGTGAGGTCTGTTTCTCTACTCATTCAGCTTACATTTTTGCACGCCAGTTGGGTTTGCAAGCATTCTGAAGCAAAACTTTAGCAAAGCCCAGCTGCCAAAAGGTATGCATGTGGCTCTGACAACACATATCTCCTCTCACATCAAGATTTCCTTACATTGCAACATCCCCATTGCCACCTCCCCCCCGGACCTCCTCCAGCACTAGCTTTGAGGAGCAGATAGAGTCACAAAATGGCTGCAAATAACTCCCAGTCAGAAGAAAATACGTATGTTTCTGTTGGTTTCTATGTTTATTTCCCCCCTATGTGAATCCCTAAAGTTCCTTGCTGGCAGCTCTCCGGCACTTAGTACTCACATTTTTGGGGAGGTAATTTTTCCTTGCTCCATATACAGTTCATGAGCAGCTCCATCACTTCTTCCATTGGCCTGTAAGCTCCTTCACACCACAACCCCAAGGCATGGGAACCCTCTCACCACCAACTGCAGATCTTGTATTACACCAAAAAAGACCAAAAACATGACTCCCTCTTTTTGAAGGTAAAGTGTAAATCTCTTTTTTCCAAAAAGCCCTTTAATCGCTATTTTTAGCATGAGAAAAACATTCTACCAAGCCCCAACAATGACACAGGGAAGGGGGGATGGATTGATTGATTGATTGATTGATTGATTAAAAAAAAAAAAAAAAGTTGTTTGGCTTGGCTCATCCTTTCCTAAATAAAGCTCTGCTGTGACCTTTTGCATCTAACTAGGGACTTGGCTCCACCTGCCTCAACATCTCTGCATGATTCCAACACAGCTGGAGCCTCTGCCCCTTCTTCCTTGCAGCTCCCCTGGCTTCAGTCTCACTCTTTGAGCGCAGGTGCTGCTGTGCACTGGGGTTCAGCCCTGTGGGATACATGCTGTGCCTTATATCTCTGTACCATATTCTTCCCAGTGGTGGTCCCTACTGTCTGGGCTACCATCATCTCATAGTTGGGCCACTCTTGTCCCCTTGAGCAGGCCTTGCTCATCCAATGGTTGGGTGCCCGTTGACCGATGGCTGGCTACTCTCATGCTGTGGGCTGTCCTTGGCCCATCATTGCGACATCCCACAGATGAGCTGTCCTTACCCAATGGTTGGGCATCTGTCACCCCATGGCTGCTATCACCCAATAGCTACTCTCATCCATTGGCCTTCCTCATTCCACAACTGGGCCATACTCACCCTATGGTTGTTCTTTCCCTATGACTAGGCAACACTCACTACACTGTTGGGTGTCCATTGCCCCATGTCTGGACTACCCTCACCCCACATTTGAGAATCCATCACCCCATGGTTTGATGTCCATTGGTCCATAGTTGGGTATTTATTGACCCCTGGTTGGGCATCCACTGATCTGTGGCTGTCCTACCCTCATCCCATGGCTGCTCTCATCTCATGACTGTGCCATCCTTACTCTGTAGTTGGGTGCCCATCATCCAACAGCTGTCCTCACCCCATGGCTATGCATTCAACACCGCATGGCTGCCCTCTGTCCCAAACTGGACTACACTCACACCATAGCTGCTTTTGCTCTACGTCTGGACCATCCTCACACCATGGTTGGGTGTTGGGTATCCATCACCTGATATTTGGCCATTCACTGACCTACAGTTTGGCTTTCCTTCACCCCATGGCAGGACCACACTCACCCCAAGTTTGAGTGTCCATTATCCCAGAGCTGGACATCCATCCCCCCTGCCCCACAACCACCCTCATCATCCTCCCTCAGGCAGAGCAGCCAAGGACCTTCACATGGTCCCTGTGCCCACACTCTCCGTTCCCCCCAACTCAGTGAAGAGACCTTACTGCAGAACAGCGGGACAAACATGACCATCCCCACACATAGCAGGAATACCCACCCTGCGGGTGGGAATGCCATGCTCCTCCCCAGCTTTTAATCACAGCACTCAGGCATCACAGCAACAATAAGGAGTGAGAGCAAGGATTGCAGCAACGAGAGGACTTGCGGTGAGCAACAGCTGGTGAATGAGATGCATTTCCCTATCCTTTTGAAACAATCAGCGAGCAGAAGGATCTTGGAGCTCTCTCGGAGCTAGGCAAGCTCCACACAGACTACCGGTGGTGAGTGTGCTCCGCAGAGGGAGTCCTGCTTCCTTAAGGAAACAAATATATATATACATATTGATGCTGGATGGAAAGATGGAAAAACTGAAATATGGAAATTCAGTGATCATATTTGCTTCTTGTTTCCATCTAGATTTTTGGTTTCCAGGGCTGGATGCACAGACCTGAAGCTGCTTTAATTATAGCACAAAGCAGAAAAAATATCTCTCAGTAAACTCTGGGAGTTAACTAATAAGGGGTAAGGAGGCTGTTCAGCCTGGGGAACAAAGGTAAATGTGACAGCGTGGGTAATTCTGCTTTTCCCTGCACTTTCAGCCAAAACAGATCTGCACCCAGTTCTGCTGCTGCCAGGAGCTCTGTGGCTGTTCTGAGGACAGCTTCCACACACTCTAAGAAGGACCAAGTGCTGCAGGTAACAAGCCAAAGTGGTGTGGAAAGAGAGAGAGGGAGGATGGGGATGGGAGTGAATGGGGTGCCGAGTTGGCTCAGTGATGGGAAGGCAGTGCACAGGTTTTCCTCTGGAAAGCACTGTGGAGAAGTAAATATCCAAGGGGATGAAGTAATGGTAGGGGAAAAGTTGGGTGGGCTGGGATGTGTTGAACACTCCTGCCCAGCTGTCCAGCTGTGTGGCTGGAGGCAGAGAGACTGCCTCTCTCTTCTCTGTGGCTGACAGCGAGAAACTGGGAGCAAGAAGAAATACGGGTGCCTTTATTTCCCTGCTGCGTGTCAGCTCTGGTTACTTGCAATCTCACATCCCGAGCTGCTTTCCCTAGCAGACAGCTCACAGCAGCAGGAAGACTGTTCAGTTAACCACTTCCTATCCATGCTCCCTGTTTTTTCCACACCAAAGCTTCGGTATGCAACTACAGAGACCTAAACCTTGTGGAATTAGACACTGGGGACTGGTCTTTCTGCCCAGAAGAACAACCACAGTGAGTCTCTCTCCTCTTCAGGGTCAAGCCTTGTTGGGCCCCTGCCTTGCTGAGCCCTTCCCATGGCACTCTCCAATGACTCCTGGCAGAACACCTCAGCCCCTCTCTTCACAGGTCTCGACCTCTTGCTGGAGCTTAAGCCGCTCTTCATCCCTCTCTACGCCACCTTGGTGGCTGTGGCGTGTTTGGGGAACTTCTTCCTCATTCTCCTCATCGCTCTCACCAAAAAGCTGCACTGCACCACCAATTTCCTCATTGGCAACTTGGCAGCGGCTGACTTTGTCATGTGCCTGGCCTGTGTCCCTCTGACTGTCTCCTATGCCTTCGAGGTGCGGGGTTGGCTTTTTGGGATGTTCATGTGCTACTTTGTCACCCTGATGCAGGCCACCACCATGTTTGTCTCGGTGCTGTCCCTCACCGCCATCGCCATTGACCGCTACATTGTCGTGGCCTACCCCATCCGCCGAAGGATAAGCTGCAAGTCCTGTGTCTGCATCATGGCCTGCATCTGGCTTCTCTCCATCCTGGCCTCGGTTCCTACCTCACTGCACACGCAATACTTGGATCTCAACACCATTGGCCATGACATGATCATCTGCGAGGAGTTTTGGAAGCACAAGGAGAGGGAGCGGCTGCTGTACTCATGTCTGATGCTCCTCTTGTCCTACATGCTCCTGCTGCTGGCAGTATCGGTCTCCTTCTGTGCCATCTCCCACCACCTGCAGAAGAGGAACATCCCAGGAGCTGCCTACCCGTGCCAAGACAAGTGGAGCAAAATGAAGCAGAAGACCTTCCGGGTGCTCACCGTCTCTGTAGTTTGCTTTGCTGTCTGCTGGCTGCCCCTCCAGGTCGTCAACTTCATCAGAGACATTGACGAAGAGTTCACCATCCTGGACAAAAGATATGTGAACGTCATCCAGGTCTCATGCCACCTGATTGCCATGACTCTGCCTGCTACAACCCCTTCATCTACGCCTCTCTCCATGACAAGTTCCGCTTCCACCTCAGCAGTTACTTCTACTGCAAGAAGAAGAGCTCCAGCACTGTGT
Source organism: Centrocercus urophasianus (assembly GCF_019232065.1). Lineage (NCBI taxonomy): Eukaryota > Metazoa > Chordata > Aves > Galliformes > Phasianidae > Centrocercus > Centrocercus urophasianus. Next base: position 623,995 of record NW_024885233.1, on the reverse strand, counting down.
CTTACAAGGTTTCTCGGTTCAACATCTGCTCCACCTTGGCAGACACCCCAGCTGGAGTCCCGGATAAGACAGCTTTGCAAACCAGATTCTCTTAGCTGAACTTCCCCTACAGGCTTGCTCTTGGGCCTGGATGTAGATGCTTGTGCCTGGCGGGGAGAACAAGCACCACGGAACAAAGTGAAGGGATGTCTGTCCTCAAGTAGCATCTCTTCTGAGCAGCTCAAGGACATTTTATTCTTTGACACAAAGCACACCAGCACAACAACAATGAATACCACAACCATGTGAAAATAGCATGATCTTGAGCAGGATTTACCTGCTAGCCCCCATAGAGACACAATGGGCACTGGTGGATGTTTCCACCTGGTCTGACTCAAGAATCAGTGCCAATGAAACAGCTTTCCCTTGCCTTGTTGAAATAGAACAACGTATATATATCTGGATTCACAACTGGGTATATAATTGGTGTGATGGTAGTGTTCCATAAGCTTCAGTTTTCAGGAATGCCTACACACACTGACACAGTCAAAATCTGCCCAAATACGAGTGCTTCATGAGCAAGGAGAAATGTTCATGCTGTACCACTGGTTGTGCAGCAAAGCTGGGGATGGGGTATATACATACACTAGATCTCCAATCACAGCTTACTATGCCAGGAACTGGAGCTGTATTTGCAGCACAAAGACGTCTCCCTGTGGTGTATATAGGGGTGGACAAGATGTTGGGTGCATTTAAAGAAGTCTTTGGAGTACACATTGTCATTTTGTAGAATAAAGATTGTTCCTAAGCAACAGATAGCATTTTCTGCCTCTGGAGGAACACCAGTTCTTTCAGGCAGCATTTAAAGAGCTGTCCATTTTTTTTTGTTTAAATTGCAGTCCATTGGTGAAAGGACCATACACATTCAGAAGTGTGTATTCTTCTGCCAGCTAGCATGCAGGGCACAACACCACAGCTTGTGTTGAGACACTTCCATCATCTACTTGTCTTTCTGAGTAATCTCATCTGCATAACCTCATAGGATAGTCCCAGTTTCTCCAGCCAGAAGTGTGCAGCCAAACAAGACGAAGTAGACAGGGCTCAAAGTAATGGAGTAGGTAATAAGAAAGGTACCAAGCTGTGTGCTTGCTGAGGAAGAAGTCACAGTCTCCACTCAGAGTGGTTTATATGCAGAGAAGTTATATGCTCTTCTCGGGCGGGGATGGGAATCCTGCTCATGGGCTACTCTGACCCCAAAACTGCTGAATAAATTGTGAGTTGGACTCTCGTGTTCCAGATGTTGGTTGGACCTTAACAGCCCTCAGGCAACAACCTGCTGTTGGCTCACCTTACTGCTGAGACCTTCATGGTACACATGGTACACAACACTGCTTACTCTGTTGGCTTCTTGCAGCTTTCTTCTGGCTACATAAGGCTGTGATTAGGACCAAGGCTGAAGTATTTGTGCTGGAGTATTTTGCTAAGCCCAGGTCACTGCTTGTCCCTTCTGCTAATAAAAGTTTTAAAAAGCTCAGGCTGTGCGTTTGTATTGATTTGAACCAAAAAGATAAGGCCTGCAGTCACTCCCCATACATGCAATTTGATCCCTTCACAGGAAAACAGTCAATCTGGAAGTGTTTATCCATCACTGTCACAGGCAGCTGCTTGGAGTCTAGCTGGAACCAGGGCTGGAGCTCTGAGATTTTCAGGGAAGCTTTGCTATGACACAGCTTGGTGGTTCCTTTCTTTCTTTTATTTACAGGGAAATGACTCCCAGTGTGCTTTCACTCATTCGGACTTCTTACTACAGAATTGCCCATACCCCAGATTCACCTGAAATTTTGCAATGGCCAATAATGGGTCTCAATATCCACTTCACACTTCTCAGATTTAGGGTGCAGTAGCCTGCTGCTCCATAGCCTTCTGCTTGAGGAACTCTGCACAAATGTGAGATTGTGCTCTGAATTCCATTTGCCTGCACGCTGCCAGAGAGCACGTGGTGCTCACAACAGCAGTGCTTGATGTGATTAGTTCTACATTTAATTAACTGGGGAAAAAAAAAAAGGGAGATTGAAGCCACCCAGCACTTGCATTTCCCAACCCTGTTGTGCTGCTGAGCACAGAGGATGCCTCTGATGGGGATGAATCAGGTGGGAAGCAGCAAAGAGCTCATGATCATTTACTTAAATTAATGGTTTTTGGAATAATCACATTCCTTCCCTGGGATTTTGCGCTCTGACTGTGCTGCACTTTCAAGTGTGTGGTGGCAGAAGAGAAGTATGGAGCTGGGAGGACAGACAGATGTATGGGTGGGGGTGGATGGATGGATGGATGGATGGATGGACAGATTGACTGCTGGGCTCATGTTCTCCAGGCAGTGAGCACTGCTTTGCTCTTCTGAACTTTTAGTAATGCTGCAACCATGGTTCCTCCACTCAGCACAGTGAGCACTGCCCGTGAATCAACACCCAAAGCCAAGTGCAACCACACGAGTGTTCAGGATGCTGGATAGTTTTTCTAGTGCTGAAGTGCAGTTTGATCCAGTTGTACTTGGTAGGCAACATCAGACCATACAAATAGAAATGCAAATGGACCTTTTCATCTCAGATTTTCAGACTCTGCAGCAAAGCTCATTGCAAGCAGAGATATTCTCTGTGGCAAGGATCACTTTGTTTTGCCACGTGGCTTGAGAGTTTTCTGCTACTCCAAGGGAAGGAGGACTCAAAGCCTAGGAGGGAAAAAAACACACTAATACATAAAAATGTGAACAAACCAATAGCAATTAAAAAACATCCTACAGAGTTGCTGCAGAAGTGAGCTAAAACAGCCAGGGATTTATTTCTTCCACCTTGTAATAGATGCTGATACTTGAGTACCATAGGGCTTGCATGTGGTTTCGGTTTGAAATAAGTGAAGCATCCCAAACAATAGAGATCTGTCCTCATTAGGAGTGATGGTTTGTGTCAGCTGGATGTTCCCAGGAAGGAAGAAGGGAGAATGGGCTCCACCTGCCTTGGCTTGCAGAGCTTTCCCTCGCTAAATGCTGTGTGGAAATCCCCAAATCCCCCTTTCACTTACAAGCAGAGCTAAACCTTTTGGTGACCTTTCCACCTCATTACCTGCCCTGAGAACTGAGGAGAGGGAGGATTTTCTCCCCAGTGCCCAGCTCAGGTTCTTCACAGCTCTGCTGCCCTATTTTTCAGATGTCAAAATCCAGCTAGCAAAGTCTAGCCATGGGCAATTTTATTTTATTTTCTCTCTTGTCATGATGAGCACATGAAGAAGAGGCCATTTCATCATGCTCGGGATGAGTTTGGAGTCCTACTGGTGTTAAAGGACCTGCATGCCAAAGCCACAGCAAATTCTCCAAGTCAAAGAGGGAAGCCATTCTGAGAGGGATGCCAACTGCTCTTGCTGTTGCATGTGTTCGGAGGCAAGAGGAAGCTTTTCTAGACATTACACAGATTTTTTCCCGTGTGGGATGAAGTAGTCTGGTGAATATTATCGGTGCATGGTGTTGAAAAGTGCTCAGGGCTTTACAAGGAAGGCTCTCCTCCTGCTTATTCTCACAGCAAACAAAAGCCGTAAGTAAAATCTTTTTGACCTTTGGCTAAAGATGCAGGGAAGACAAACCAAAGAATGAGAACACATGCAACGTAAAGTCTTAAATAAGCAAATTCACTCCAGCATCATCTCTTGTTTCCTTATCCTATTGCTATGGAAAGATGTAGGGACTTCTCCCTCTTTAACCCTTAGCCAGCTGGAAGGAGCGACACAGCTGGGACATGCTGTAGCTGCTGCTGACCCAGTGGTTTCAATTATATTTTCCTTGAACACAACAGAAAAGAAACACAATAAAGGAACAAACCAGCAATGACAGCAGATGTAGGTTCTGGTTCAGCAGTGTGCAAAGACTCAAGAGGAAGGGGCTAAGGAAGGAGAAGGATTTCCTACAGAGATGGATTGTGGGAAGTGGTAGGAATGATGGCTTTTGGCCATCTGTGTGTCAGTGGCATAGGTTTGATATCCTCAAGGTCATGCTGAAGATCTGCAGGTTTACAAAATCATGGTCCATAGGATGCTGTGATGTGAAGCTCATCTTTGATCTAGTGGGTAGCCATCCTGACCATGACAGGGGCATGGGACTGGATGACTTTTAAGGTCCTTTCCAACTCAAACATTCTATGGTTTTATGGTCCTCCACGGTATCACCAAAGATCCTTGTCCCCATTGAGTGTGATGTATTCAACCACTGTGAGAAAAAAAAAAAAAAAGAATGGGGCACAAAAATTGCCTGATCATTCTTTTGCACACAGAAATAAGCTCATAGAGGTAGAGATGTCTGTGCTAGTAAATCCAGTATGGAAGCAGCCATATTTTTTTATGGTGTTTGGAGGCTATATGGGGTTTGCTCCTCTATGTGTCATTTACTGTCATCTATAGGGGATGAGGATGTGGTCCAAGATGCAAACTCATTGCTTATCAAAGGCTGCTGAGAAACATGGGACAATTTCTTTCAAGTTTCTTACAGAAAAAAAAAAAAATCCTCTCTTCTCAAGATGAGACAAATGAAATGAAGAGGCCTTTCTCCTGCAGGTCCCTTGGCTTCCTCTTCCTCTTCCTCTTCCTCTTCCTCTTCCTCTTCCTCTTCCTCTTCCTCTTCCTCTTCCTCTTCCTCTTCCTCT
>NW_024885233.1:555665-619321 GCF_019232065.1 Centrocercus urophasianus | reverse complement strand
CCTCTTCCTCTTCCTCTTCCTCTTCCTCTTCCTCTTCCTCTTCCTCTCCCTCTCCCTCTCCCTCTCCCTCTCCCTCTCCCTCTCCTTTTCATCTTCTTTTTTTGTCACCAACTGATGAAAATCCCTGCAGTTTCAAAGCCAACTTAAACCTCTCCTAAAATCCAGGCTGAATTAGAGGTATTTACTGAATGGGCAGATTTGGCAGGTTCTGTACTATAGTAAGCAGTAAACAGACAAAATTGAGGTTGTGTCTCTGAGTCTAGCAAATGGAAAGAATGGGGCAGTATCACAGCTCCTTTTTCACAGAGTTCATCTGTACTTGCCATTATTTTGTCACACTTAGCTTTAATTGATTGAAAAAGATGGCATTTTTACAACTTGCCTTGGGCTATCAGTCCTCCCTTCAACCAATGGTACCATAGGAAATCACAGGCTGTTATCCAGCATCTATCCTTTCTTTCTTTCTTAATTTCCTCCCATCAAAAGCTTTATTACCTCACTCTTAATTAAAACTCCTTGAATTGTCCTCTTTAGCTCCTCTTGTCAATTTTTTCCCCCTTCAGCTGAGGATCAGGGGTTTTAAAGGAGTAGAGGAGGGCAGCTTTGAAAGGCCTCACCACCCATGAAGTGATCCATAGCAGGTTTACCTCTCTGTGTTCTCATTCTCCCCCCCTTTCAATCTCTCCCTCCTGGCTGGGATGTTTTGCTCATCTTCCAAAGTTACATGCAGGAAATGGGAAAGGACTGTTTTGTAAGGATGAGATAAAACCCGAGTTTGTTCTGAGAATACATTCAAAATCACTCCACAAATCCAGTCATCACAGCCTCTGATTCAAAGGAATTGGTACACATGAAGAAGAATGCAATTTGTTCACTTAATGAAAGTAAATTAGATAAAATATGTTTGAAGGACGACTCTAGGTCACAAGAGGCTCAACATGAATGTGGACTGCCTGCATTTTTTTCTGGTTCAAAGTATCTGTCTAGTTAACATGTGTGCTGCCAGACTCCCAGAGGTTTACTTGCTCCTGCAGCACTGGGAATAGTGGAGGTAAGAAATTTCTACTGAAATCAGGAGTAATGGCTTCCATCTAAAGACAAATCACCTCCTGTGATGCTAGTTAGGCAAGGATAAACATGGCTGGCCTTCATTCTCAGTGGTCTGGTCCCAGATACAATGGGAATACACTGATTTTGTGATATTATTTCCTCAATACATTTCATTTTGGAAACAGCAGCAGATCCCCAGGGAGCCCACAGATGGCCAAGGTCCAGCAAAGGGCCCATCTTACAATCATAGAATCATAAAGGTTGGAAACGACCACTAAGAACACCAAGTCCAACCCCAATCCACCTCCACCATGTCCACTGACTACATCCCTCAGTGCCACATCTCCATGGTTCTTAGCATGTACTTCTTGGAGTCCTTTCTCCCCATCTAGTACAGGTAAAGAGGGAATTGTGATCTATAAGCAATAACTCCTTGATTCTCTTTGTGGTTCTTTGCACTTTTTGAAGGTCCTAAGCAGGAAGCTCAGGCAGTAAAAGGGTTGGAGCTTCCAGAAGATCACCCCTAGAGAAGCCTGCTAGCCCCATTTCTACTTAGCTGACATCATCATCGGCCAAATTGTAACTGCTTCAGGCTGTCAAGCTCCTCTTCCAGCAATTTGTTCCCTACTGGAGCCTGTGGGACTTGGCAGACCTGAGTGCTCCTGCTTCTACAGGAATAAGGAGTCATTTAGCCCGTGGAAAAACAAAACAAGACAAAACAAAAAAAAAAGCACGACTCATTCATTTTGGTGCAGGATGCAGAAGAGGAACGATCCTGCCCAAAGAATGCTAGCTCTGCATTTTTCCTCCCCTTAGCTGCCATATACCTGCTCAAGGTCACAAATATTCCTTTGGAAACCACCAAATTAGGAGTTCATGTGTGTTAAACACCAACAGAGCAAGAGCACAATCTAGCCCCCCATTCCCTTGGTTGTTACAGGATGGCAAGAAATACCTTGCAGACTGAGCGGTGCACTTAGCAAATCAATGCTAACATACCTCTCTGCCCTCATCAATATTATCAGTGTTGTCTTTTCAGCATCTTGCACTGAGGGGGAGATATGAAAATGCTGCTTCTAAAGTCCCAATGAACTAAACCATAATAGCATCTCCCAGTGGTGTCTAATGCCCCAGAAAGCAACTGAGAGATAATAGCTGGGAAGGAAAGGGGACCTTGAAAAACTGGGACAGGCAACACATGAGATGACAAACTACAACCACATACAAATCTTAAGGATCCATTATTCCTGTTTTTCTTACCCAAGAGATGGTCATAAATCAGATACACCAAACATAGCATCACCCATGGTGGTTCATAACTGATGAACTCAGAAAAAGGCTGGCTCCAGGACAACAACAGGCTATTGCAGACAGGCCAATACTAAAGAATTTTCACTACAGGAGCCCTCTCCTGGCTTTTCCTAGTTCAGAGGTTTGAAGCCAATCTGTTAAGAAATCTCCCATTTCTTCCCATCCAAAAGTTGAACAGATAACCTGGCCAAATAGGAGGGAAGCATTTTCACGTTTAACCACATCACCTCTTGCTGCCTTCTGTCTAGAAGACCTAATGGAAAACATTGCCAAGTCTATTTCGTCAGGGGTAGATGGCACATTGAGTCCACTAAGAGCAGCCTGGCTTTGTTGGTGAATCCTTAACGTTGAGCTCAGCCCATGGAAGTTACCCTAAGAGCATTAAAATTGTCCTGCATCCTATAATGTTGACCTGCCAGAGCAATGTTATCAAATTGCTCAATGGCAGAAATTCTGATCATGGAATTTCCACAATTTGCACTTGGATTGCAAAGAGCTCTTGTTGTCCTCTGAAGTCCTTGGGTATCCAGCTCCAGAAAGCACCAGGCTTTTCTCCCCATCTGAGGCAGGGAGCATCTCAGAATCTATGCACCTTGGTTTTATGCCATTGAAAGTAATACATCAAACAGCCCATTTTTACACCTTGAACTTTTCTGCTGCCTTTCTATGTGGTCTTCCCTCGTCCCACCCCTGCTCCTTCTGCCAGGGATTAGAAGCCTGATTTCTGAAGGGCTAAGGTAATAATTTTGCTTAACTCAAGCTTACATCTGTTTAACTCACAGCCGTGAGACTGCAATGACAAAGCCCCAGGGCTGAAAATGAGCTTCCCACTGGCAGCACAAGAGGTGACAATTTCCAAAGGGCACACAGTCCATACTCACTGTCAGACATCACCATTCGCGTTACTGCTCAGCTGAGACCAGCCGAACCCCATTTCCCTCCCACCACATCGATAGGGAGATGGGGGAATACCCTGGATCCCATTGGATCAGGCGCACTTAACGTCTCCACTCCATGACCTGCCAAATCCTTCAGCAGTGGTGAATTACTGGGAGTAATTTATGAATGGACATTTTCCATCCCATTATGCAATTCCCTGATAACTTCTCTTCCTGAGCTCCTTGCAAGATGAATTTGAGAGCTTGCATTTCTCTAAGCATAGCAAGGTCTTGCTGTGGCAAATTAATGATGATTTCTTAAGCCCCAGTTTACCTTTCATTCAGTCAGTTTACCCTTCATTCAGCTCCCAAATGGTGAAAAACTCCTTTGTTATATCCTCCACAGTTACCAAATCCTCTCTGAGAAAAATCTGACATTTACCATACTTAATTCTTAATTTTCCCCTGAGCTGGTGACCAAGTCCTGCTCCCAGAAATCTGCATCCCCATCACCCAGTACCCATTGGGTACCACTGGGGCTCAGCCACAAGCCAAGGATGGAGCAGGGCTGGGATCTACCCCTAAAACCCACAGCTCTGGCATCACTTCCATTGCAGTTTTAACATTCTGGAGGGCGACAAGCAAAGCCTTCAGGATTTTACCACAGTGGGGATGGGGTCATCTTGCAACCTTGTTTTGTTTTATATGGAAGCAAAATTTTGAGGGCAGATCCCACTCCATGCATCCCCCAGCTGTGGGCACAGGCAGGGAAAAATGATTTCAGCCCCTGTTTTGTCTCAGCTTGTGTACTGGCTGCTGATTAGTATAACCATGTTGACAATACGCACTGTGCAGGGTGACTAGCACTAATTTCAGAAAATATGCGTGAGCACTCTTTTATTGCCATAAAGGTAAGAGCTACCACAAGCAGTGCTCTGTTGCCATAGGAACCCCCTAAACTCCAGGGAAATGCCAAACTGCTGGGTTGACATCTCTCCTTCTGAGATGGGAATGGGGATTTGGGGTCCCTTCCTAATGATACAGCTCCTTGTCCAAGTAGGGTATCAGGGCAATTTCAGGATGCCAAATGTGGTGTGGATATTATCCAGATGTGCTCTGCTGTGACTACTCAGTGATAAATGCACCATCCTGCAATTTCTCTATCAAAAAATTTCACAGAACCACAGAGTGGTTAGGTTGGGAGGGACCTTAAAGCCATTCCAACACTAGGAAGCACAGAACAGTTGGGTTGGAAAGGTCCCCAAAATTCATAGAACCAAAGAATGGTTGGGTTGAAAGAGACTGTAAAGCCCCCCTGCCCCAACCCCTACTGTGGGCTGGTTGTCCCACACCAGCTCAAGATGTCCCAGGGCCCCCATCCAACGTGGCCTTGGGCACCTCCAGGGATGGGACACCCACAGCTCCTCTAAGCAGCCTGTGCCAGGCCTTCTCCATCTTCTGAGTCAATAATTTCCTCAAAAATTTGGTCTCTCTGGTGCAGATGCTTGGATCTGACCTTTCATATACATAGCTGGAAGTGGTCTCTGATGAGCACAGGCTGCCCAAACCTGTGCAGATGTGCATTAGTGGTCTCTATTCCTTCTGCTGTCCATGAGGAGACCCCATTCAGATGTCTCTGTCTCTTGCAACCACCTAAATTTATGTGACATCTGTTCCAGTCTCCAGCATCCACTTTTTCCTTCCCCATGGCTCTGATTCCTATCCCTCCAACCAGCCCTTATCCTAGCTACCTCACCAACTTGTTGCATGCTACCTTGCAAGCCCCATAGAATCATAGAATATCCCAAGTTGGAAGGACCCCATAAGGATCACAGAGTCCAACTCCTGGCTCCACAAAGGACCACCCAACAATCAGACTATGAAGAATTCAACATGAAGAAGTCAACATGAAGAAGTCCATGAAGTCAGTGTGGTTTCTTTTAGAAGATGGGTAATGCAATGCTTACCTACAGAGCACATGTAAACGTAAGAGTGAATTTTAGCTGCTGGGTGGTGACTTCTCTCAAAAATGTTTTGTAATCAGCAGTGTCCTAACATTGTCCAATTAGCTTCAGTGCCAGAATAAAGGAAAATGGGATAAGGAGATAAAGTGAGTTCACAGGAAGTGAGCTTAATGGAACAGATAAAGCGTGAAGAAGCTAATGGAGGAAACAGACTGCATCCTGTAGTCAAACTCAATTCAGCAAACATACAGCAGCTTTAAGGGAAAATGGCAAAAGAACACTTGCTGTGCCAGAAAAATAATGCTTATAAATGTCCAAACCTTGGGGTCGATCCTTTCAGTTCTTTCTTCCAAGAGACATGGCCAAAGAAGGTATGGCAACAATCCTGATGAGATGGACAAAGCCTGATATGGCCATCAGTGAGAAGGGATGAATTTTACGACTTGTTCCCCTACGTTCAGCCAACATCATAACCTCACCCTTTGCACCACAGCTGTCATCACCTCCCAGAGCAACACCAGCAGATCTCCAGGCAGGCTCATTGCTGTTCCTTCCTCCTTATGACAAGAGATCTTCATTTACCCACTTGCCACAGGGATTCTGCAGGCTGCCAGCTCACAGAAGACAATGCTGTTTCCTGGATCCCTGTAATTGTTTACATGTGGGCTGTATTTATTGGCAATTAAATGGTTCGATGGCTCTGAGACATCAGTCTCCTCTAAACATGTTGTGTGCCAGATTGCTTCCTGCCATTGCTGCAGGGTGGGAAATGCTGTTGCCCCACTATGGGGCCATGTGTAAGGGAGTGAGCAGCTGGCAGAGCCCACAAATCTTAGAAATCCCAGGAAAATATGCATCAACCCTGGCAGAACGTTCCCTAGTCCTGGTAAAACATGAATCAATTCAGAAAAGCATGCAATAAACCCTGGCAAAAATGTGTATTAACCCTTCACTAAATTAGATGCATGAAGCCTGGAAAAACATGCAAGAGCTCCAGAAAAAAAAAAAGAAAAAAAAAAACAACAAAAATCATGCAGGAACCACAGCGAGCTGAAAAAAGACAGGATGAGTGTGAAACCATGCAAAGACCCTGTAAAACCTGCAACAGACCCAAAAGCAAACAAGTTTTATTTCAGTGGATGTCCCCACTCCTATCCCCATCTCTTCTCTTAGGTCACATCCCATTAGCACCGTAGCAGAGAGGTGAGGGAGAGATGGGAGAGATTTGCCCCAGGGAATAGCCTGGATATGGGAAATTCCAGGGCGTAGCTAAAATATCACAGAGATACAGAGAGGGAGTGTTAATGCTGAGAAATGTTAGCTTAACAGGGGCAAAAAACCTGGGGTTTTATCCCATCACAGCACTGCAGCTGCTGTCAAACTCCCTCTCAGCTCCTGCATCTATTTATGAACTCACAGCAGGGAAAAGAAACACAAGTACGCCGTCCTGCCCAGCACAAAGAGCTTTTTTTTTTGCAATGAACCACATTTTCACAGCTGCCCCCAGGATCTCCACCCTCCCTACTACCAACCTCTAAGACCCCAACTCACCTCCACAGTGCCCAATGACCATGTCCCTCAGTGCTACAACTCCATGAACACCTCCAGGGCCAGTGACCCCACCACCTCTCTGGGCAGCCCATTCCAATGCCTGACAACTCTGTTTGAGATGAAATATTCCCTAATATTCAATCAGGACACCCACTGGTGCTAATGAAGGCCATCACCTCTCATTCTATAAATCCTGATATCTCTTGTGTGTTCATCCATGGCTTTTCACACAGATGCCATACAACAGTATGATAGAACAATTTTTTTTTCCCCATTTTTTGCACCCTGCAATTTTTAGCAGCTGCCTCTCATGTATGGGCAGACATCACCACTTCGTGCGTAAACCTCTTGTTTTTTCCTATCAGCTGCCAAGCACTGGGGCTGCTGGTGTGTGTTTGAAGCCCACGCTCAATGAGATGCAAAGAGCTCCAAGCACTGCTTCACTTCAGTTGCCAAATATTTTTCCTGCTATATGAATCGATTCACTTTTTTCTTTTCCCCATCGCCCTGCAGTCAAAATACATGCACAAATGCTAAGTGTCATCACCCCATGCCTTCTGCACCCTCATAGGAACAGAGCTTATTTACTGCCAGAAGAACCCGGGCTGCCTTAAATTCCTCCTCACACTCTGGCAAAAGTATTTGGGAAGACTTTGGGTGCTTTCCAGCTTTCCAGCACTCCCAATTTATGAGTTCTGCTAGCCAGTCTGAGGGTTAGCAGAGATTTTTGGGCTCATGCATCACCAAAGGAGCTGATGATGAAGCAGAATAATCCAATGGCAATGGGGAGAGGTGTTAGGATTGAGCTGCACTGATTTATGGGTGCTGTTCTGGGGGCTCTGGGCAGGAGTCACACAGTGCTGAGCAGCTGCTCAAACCAGTGATGGAGATCTCTGGATTACAATCCACGCATGTTACAATGAGAAAAAGGAGCAAAACTCTCCAGGATTAAGCCATAAAAACCAGCCTGCAGACAGGGACATAACGGTACAAGAAAAAGAGTGAGGGAAGTGCTCAGGGTTTGCTGCTGCCTGGCTCAGTGCTCCTCACCAGAAGAGCTGGAAATACGACAGCCCTTTTCCCACGGTTGTTCTCTATTATTCTTTTTAATAGCCTGTGACGCCATGGTTGCACGCTGAAGCCATTTGCTGAATGGAACTGTAATAGAAAGCATGCACTGGCAGCACCGGGGATGTTGGAAGGGATGGAAAACATCCCCATCCTGTCTCATTCTCTAGCATAAGGAGATGAGAAAAACCAGGAGTTAAGGAGGTGGGTTGAGAGCCATTGCAGCAGATTGACCCTACAAAATGCTTTCTGGGGAAATATTCCTCCCTCTGTTGTTGTTTAACCCCTTTTTGTTTGCTTTTGAGAGGAGGCTGTGCCAGCACATCCTACCTTATGCAGCCTCCCACTGGGAGCTGAAAGGGTTGGGTCATTCCCATTGAGAGCTTTGTTAACGCGTGGCTTCATATTGGAACTGAGCCTGGGGACCTGCTTGTTTCATTCTGCAAAACCAGGACTCCATTCAGGAAAGCAAGGTCATAAAAACAACATCTTTGCTCCCAAATCCCTTCCATGTGTGAACACCAGGGTTGTAGCTGCTGGAGCAAGCAGCTGCTGCAGTCAGTCTTGTTTCTTGACAAAACGGCTCATCCATCAGCAGAGCTCTCGGCCAAAATCTGCCCTAGAGTCGTTTTATGTGAAGGATTGGAAGGAAATCAAAAGAATTTTTTTTCTGAGGAGTTGAAACAGACTGAGTCCCCAGGCTGCCCTATGCCTGACCTGCCCAACATTGCTTCTCTAAATCCCTTTCCAGTGCTGATTAAAAGCCACAGGACGTGATGCAGTCCTAACCAAGAGCTTCACATGGGGCTGCACTGATCCCTCCTGCTGGGAGCAAGGAGCTCATTAAGAGCTGGGAAGCCAGGCAGTCCTCCAGCATCTGGTGGGGACTGCTCACAGCTCAGAGCCAACTGTCCCCATGCACAGACCCATCCACCCGTCCCCATTTAATGCTCAGATTCTGCAATTTAGCAGGGAGAAAGCAGGAGCTCTTATACTTCTACTCTTTTCTAATTGTCTCATCTGGCCACTGATACCCAAATGCTAATTAATGATGCTCAGCAGGCCATCAGAACTAGCTGCAAAGGAAAGGCAGGCATGATTACAACCAGTGGGATTTTTTTTTTTTTAAACAAAAATACCCTTAATTTCTTGCTGTGAGGTTTCTGTCAATAGGAGATGGCCTAAAAGAAGCAATGTAATGCAGCTACCTTGAAGTGTATAGTATTCTGCATGCAACTTGAATCTCCTCTCCTGTTCTTGCCATTACTGTGGGACATTTCTCTCTCCCAGAGCTGAGATTCTCTCCTTGCCATTACATTTTTATGGGGACTTTGTTATTGCCTTCCTTCCAGCATCAGGGAGAGCATGACTGCAGTCCCCATTCCTTCTGTTCCCTCTTCCACCCTCAGGAATATCACAGGAGATAAAAGAGCTTTTCTCCATCCTTTCCCTTCACAAGGCCACAAAATGGCTGCATTTCACTTGAAACCAGGACGTTCATTTATTACTTAATGCCAACTTGGGGAAGACCAAGTATCCAAGTAAAACACACAAATACTGAAATCCAGAACATCCAGAGGTTGCTCTTGAAAATCCTAGCATTCCCACAGATTTCATAATGGGGGATAGCCACTCCCAAAAACTTCCTCTTTGGAGCTCATTGCTTAATTTTAAGAACTGCCCTGTCTCAATGAGAAAGCGAGGGGAATACCTCAGGGCTTGGTCTACCACCAAACTCAATTGATAGACAGTGAGGAAGAGTTTGAGCCACAAACTTGTCATTTCCCAACTGCTCCATATAATTTCTCAAACAATGGGAGCATTGTTGGGCAGATGTTTCATTGTAAGGCTGCTTTTGAGTGAATCCACCTATTCAAGCCCCATCCAGAGGAATAAATCTGCATGTAGGGTGATGCTGAGCACTTGGCGAAATGAAAAACATAGCCTGAGGGTATGAGGCTCATTGCTTCTGCCTAGCATGAGCTGTCATTATTGATAAATTATAGATATTTTCTGCGAATTAGCTGTCTTGCCTTCCCTAGCTCTTTGATGGGATATGAGGACACCAGTTCACACCTGGTTCATTCACTAATGGGAATACTGTAAGCCCCCTGCAAATCTCAGCCTAGAGGATCCCAATGGCCTCATCCCGAATTTTTGCCCCCAAGGCCTCACCTGAAGCAGTTTTTCCCTGCTTCCTACTAGAAGACGGGTATTTCTTCTCCCAAAGGATGATACCATCCAAGTTTGACTTGAGCTTCTATCCCTGCTACCAAAATACATGCAACTGAATAAGCCCCTCCAAAAGTCCATGAGATCATAGGTGTGAGCCTCTGTATCATGGGAATATCTGATTATAAGGAGCTTTTTCAATAGAATTTGGGTTCCCAGAAATAAGATGCACAACTAATAGGCTGATAAACCCTAAGGATTAAGAATTATTACAAGGCTAGAATATACCTCAGACTCAATATTAATATTATTACAACAACAAATAATAATAAATGAATGAAAACAAAGAGGAGAAGTAAATCTGTTTTTCTGCCTTGTACAGACGCTGAAACAATCATCCACAGCTTTATTCCTATTAGACACAGGGGTATGGCTAGTAGCCAGCAAGGAGACTGGCAGTGTGCGTGCACTTATTTCACCACCAGAGCCTGTCAAGGAAGTTATTTATTTCTGCAAAAGCAACAGGAATAAAAGCCAACAGGAAAGAGGAAAAAATCTGATGTAGCACTGGCGCTCAGCTGCAGCGACCAGAGGGAATACACATAAAACTCTTCTCTTTTGCAAGTGGCCGGCTTCAATGCAGTTGGTTAGAAATATGAAGTGCCCAGGCTGCAGCTGCCAATTGTTGGCTCAGCAAGTGCTGCCTGTCACCAGTGCTGGCTCTGCAGTGCTGTTGCATCTTCGCCAGGTCACTGGGGCCAAAGCCATTTCTTCTGCCTGATATGAAATCCTCGAGCTTTAGCAAACAGCTTAAACTATGCTGAAATGAGGCTTTCCAGACCTCCTAGCGCTGGAATCAGCAAGACATTATGTGAAACGAGACTTTGAAACAATGGGGGATTGTGATTGCCCTTCTCCAAGGGGGAAGTCAAAGCAGCAGCTCTGAATGCTAAAACCAGGCAGCTTACTTCTTCCTTCTTGCTGCAGTCCTAGTGCAACGTGGAAAGTTGGCACACAAATTCACAAATTCAGAAAGTTGGCTCAGGGACACACAGTAATCATTTAAGCAATATGGAGCAGGGATGGACTTCCTATAGCTCTCAGCTGGTGAAGCACTGGAAAGCAGGGCCCTTCCTTCTCCCATCAATTCAGACACTGAGGTCTTCTTCCATAAAGCAACAGGATACATGAGTCTTGTTTCACAGAAGGATCACTTACAGCAGAAAGTCAATGTTGAGTGTTCTTAACTATGAGAAATAACCCAGCAAACCAATACACAATATCACCATGACAGGCTGCAGCTGACTGGCTTTAGTACTTTGTGCAGGGGAACACGATGCTCTTTTAGATTGTGTGTAGACACACAATGTTATATGTTTAAGTCTTGACCTACAGTGAATTTCTAAAGCAGAAAAATATCATACAAATTAACAGAGCATAAACACTTGCCTGGATGAAAAGGGAATTCTCTGTGATTTCAAGCTGAGCAGTATCATTCACATATGTTTATCTTATGTTATTAAAAGTGGATGAATTACAGCACCAGTATTTCTCTTCTTTCAATCTCAGTTCAAGCAGCATGGTTTAGATTCTTCCATGAAATGACCAGGGCCTGCAGGTACTTCCAGCCCAAGAGAGCAATAGCAAAGATGATAACTGGGAACAGGTAAGCTACAGCAGTTTGTGAAGCTTTGCAACGTGTCACTTCCTTGCTGTTGGGTCTTTTTCCTTCCACCATTCTTCTCTCAAGTTTGGTAGAAATCACAGAATTGTTAAGGTTGGAGAAGACCTCTAAGGTCATCAAGTCCAACAGTCAACCCAAGACCACCATGCCCACCAACCTATGTTCCTAAATAGAATCATAGAACCATTAAGGTTGGAAAAGACCTCTAAGATCATCAAGTAGAGCCTGAATCCATCCCCACCTTCCTCAGTGCTACACATCCACAATTCTTGAAGACTTACAGAGACAGGACTGGATCAGCGGGTCCAAGAATCACCAGAGTTCAATATGAAATCAGGAAAATCAGAGAGAAATGCAGTGACAAAACTCTAGTGCCAAAATATCCAATTGTAGATCTGGGAAAGTTGGGGGGCATTCCATACAGTGTTGGGGATTAATACAGAACAACAACAACAAGAGAAACTCAAAAGGTAAAGCCATAATCTTTTCAGTCTTTTTATTCTGCTGGGTGACTGCAAACGTGACAAAGTAGAAAAAATGGAAAATGCATTCAATCAAAGACAACTCCTAGGTTTATAATTACCTCCTCAGTGTGTACCTGAGCTGAATGGGAACTGCTGAGTCACAGCCTGAACCTCTGATTGATCACCTGAGGCGAGCAATGAGTCAGCCACAGGAGCACAGGTGAATTGCCTTCACCTGTGCTGTCTGGCTGCACCCCTCCTAAACCTATTGAAGAGCTGGCTCTGCTGGAGTTCTGTGAGTGAGCCCAGGATACAGGTAAGCTTTCTATCTATTCTCTTTTTGTTATCATTGTCTGCTTTGCTAAACTCTTTTGTTTATTTTGTGATTATAGCATCTTAATATTCATTGATTATATGCTGAGCTGAAGCCCTTCTTGCTGCTTTTGCATGCGTTTTCTCCTCTCTCTGTTCTCTGGGTCCTTGTGGAATTTGCTCAGGACTCAATCTACACCAGAGAAATGCCTGATTAAAAAAAAAATGGCACTGCTGCTGAGATCTTTTTTTTAAATTAAAAAAAGACTTCTCTAGAAACTTTTGGCTATGGATAAAATGAATTATTATTAATGGAAACCCAACTTATTTTTCAGGCTTGCATTCAGCAGCCTGCAAGAGGCCACACTTTCCCAGGTATGGGACAAATCTCTGCTCAACCAAAGAGGTTCTGCAGATTTTGCCCTCATTAAAATCTTCCTCATGGGAGAGTATAAGGAGCTGGGAGAAGGCTGTCTGCTCTTCTTTACAGAGAAAAAGGCAATTAATTACATAAAGGCTCCACAAAACACCTGAATGCAATACATCAGATTAAGGAGACAAGAGACTAAAAATATGAATACAGGGAACAGAAAGTGCAGCAGATAAACAAGCAGCCTGAGCCTTTAATATTACTGATAAATAATCTTTTAATTAAAAGCCCAGCTGCGAAACAAATAGGAAATACTCCTCACAAAGACACTGAAGTCCAACCAACTTACTCCTAGTTAGGCAGACCTGAAGGTCAGACTGAATTCACTTCAGCAGAGGCGGTGGTAACTTTGCCAGGAATAAATCTATTAATTTACTTTGGCCAATTGCCCTCGGTGGGATTTTTCATCCCTCCACTTTGAGTTCACTTGGATGTGTCTCCATGCCCTCCTTCCAGGCAATTTTAGCAAGCTTTTTTTTTAAAAAAAAGACAGAAACCTCTTAGCTTTCCTTCTCCCAAAAAGGTGGATTACTCCACTAAGTCCCTGCTGTAATCCACCTTCCAACTCCACAGCAATTAGAGGCCTATTCTGCTGCTGCTTTTCATCTCATTACCTGTGCCATGGAATTCTTTCACCCTCTGGATTGGATGAGTTTCCTTCCAAGGCAGGAATTGCCTATTTGTCATACTTCTATGCTGAGAATGAAAATAAAGATTAACATTGAAAAAAAAAGCACAAAGCAACAGACTCGTTCATATAAAAACTTTATTAAAAAGGAGGACACAGCCCCCCAAAACAATGTGCCCAGTACCTCTCAAACTTTTAAAACTCAACAATCATAATTAAATACAAACAGTGTGCACTTCCAGAAAAGGAGAACTAAACCCCAAATTGCTGCTGTTTCAAACATGGCCGGAGATCTTCCACAGTTCAATGTGTGTGGGCACACAGGCAGTGACTGAGGCTGTGAGCTGCCACAACTTGGGTCAGTCTTTATTCTTTTCTGCTTTAAGTGCCATGATGGATTTTGATATTATTGGAACCCTGTATTGCTTTATTTCAAAGAGAAAGAGAAGAACAAACTGTTATGGCTTGATGTCTCACCTGATAACGTCACACTGGGTGAATATCCTGCATTTTCATACCTCAGGTTATGCAAAATAAGGTTTTTTTTTTATGCTAGTTCTATTTCAACGTTTGATGATTTAAAAAACAAACAAGAATTAATATTGCTGTCACTAGGAAAAAAAAAAAAGCAACAAAAAAGCCAGCCTCATCTAACCATCATCTACAGGTGAGAAAAGAAAAGAAAAATAAGCCCAAGTTTATAAGTCTTCTACTTCTACCTGAAAAACCACCTCCTGTCTAACCTAAGACCACATTTAACAGTGCTTTAAGTGCATCAGCAACTATATAATGATTGATGCAGCTGTGCACCATGTAGTACTATAGATTCAAAAAAGGGAAGAAGAGTACTTAAAATATGTCTACCTCTTGATTTCCTTATGGAAGTTTTCTGTGTTGCATCATAAAAAGAATTTGCAGCAAAAATAGATTTACAAAAGCTGTTGTGCTCAAGTCAGCGGCATATGTACATCTTTGAACTGGAATAATACAAAAAGTATCCTAATAGAAAAGGCAATATATAAAATTATATTAAGAGTGCTTTAGAATTATGAAGTTATGAAATTATATATAGAATCACCAAGGTTGGAAAAAACCAGCAAGTTCATCCAGTCCAACTGTACACCTAGCACCAGTATTTCCCCACTAAACCATGCCCCTTAGGACAACATCTAAATGTTTCTTGGACACCTCCAGGGGTTGTGACTCTACCACCTCCCTGGGCAGACTGTTCCAGTGCCTGATGGCTCCTTCAGAGAAGAAATGTCTCCTAGTATCCAATCTGAACTTCCCCTGCCCTGCAGCAACACTCCACCGCTGTCTTAGCTAAACCTTGCAGAATTTACTCCAGATCCTAAAGCAAAAAACCACCTCACTGCCTGCAGAATTCGCTGGTGATGTTTGGAAGGGGATAGGCAAAGAGAGTGAAATCCAGGATGTACTTTGGGAGCAGCTCTTTTATCAGCCTGCGCTGGGTGTTGCACAGGTAGTAATGGAGTGTTTCTGCTGTCACCGGCTTGTACCATGACTGCCTTTCTGGGAAGCGGATGAAGGACGGAGCCTGAACTTCCTCCAGGACACGACTGGCGTCCTCATTCAGCCGCTCATAGGAGCCGATGAAGTCATATCGCACGGCACAGGGCTGGCACAGGTTGTAGATGGGCATCCAGTGCTCATTCATCCTCTCCACCTCTTCGTCCAGCAAGTAGCGGAGAAACTCGGAGAAGGTCACGTCGTCGCCTGCCGACTTCCCCCCATTCTTTCGATACCGTCTGACTATTTCCACCCCATACTTCTGCTGGTACTCCTTGATCTCCCCAAACTTGTTCCTGTAGGCCGACAGCAGCCTTTCAGCCGGGTTCCTCACAAAGACAAACTTGTAGTAGTTCTTCAGGCGGTAGTTGATCTCATCGGGCGTCATGTCCCCCAGGAACACCAGGTCGCTCTTGTGGTCCATCTTCAGCTTGACGTTGACGCTCTCCAGCGCCCCATCCAGCACCTTCAGGATGCGCTTCCAGTTGGAGCAGGCCACCTTGGGCACGTAGCAGTAGAGGAAGCGGTACTTATCGCTGACCAGGAGGTGACGGAGGACCGTCCGCCGCTGCCCGGCTGGCAGCTGCCAGATGCTGCGGGGCATGGCCCGCTGCCCGCACACTGAGCGGATGGTGCGGTTCCGGATGTCCCGCAGCACCTCATGCTCCAGATCCCCTCCATGAGTCTCCACCCGCCGGGAAACCTCCCCGGCAGCCGGGTGCAATGGGAGTGGCTTCACCTCGGCCAGGATGCCCTTCTCGATCATCAAGAGCAGACCGCTGGAGGCCAGGATGACGCCGAACATCAGCATGGAGGGCAGCAGCACCGTGCTGCCGCTCCGCAGGCGGGATCGGCTGCACGCCGAGGCGGACGCCCGCCGTACCTCCCCGGGAAAGGCGGCCCGCGGCGACATGGCCTCGGAGGCGCCGAGCCTCAGCCGCCGCCGCTCCGCATGCCGGGGAAGAAGACCGGCAGCGGGGAGGGAGGGCGAGGCGGGGCGGCGGCCGGCAGTGACGGCCTCAGGGGCGGGCTGGGGGCTGGCGGCCATTTCGCGGCGTCCCCGCCCCGCCGCCCGCCCTCACCCCCTTTCCTCTCCCTCCCTCCCCCTCTCCCTGCTGCGGCAGGTCCGGCTCCGCCGGCCAGATGGCTGTAGGTGCATCTTGCAGAGCACCCCTGATTGGGCCAGTCTGCCAGCCCATCAGCGCGTGGAGAAGCGGCAGTGAAGGACGTGTGGTGGGGGTGGGGGTGTACGCAATGGTCTCGGAGGTCTTTCCCAGCCTTTATGATGCTAAGATTCCATTAATTGTTATGCCGCACTTTGTTTAACCCTTTAACGTGTTGTTATTTGCATGGTTTCAGCAGCTGAAGGGTGAAAGTGATTTAATACCTCGTGTTCTGAACACAGCTGAGAACAGATGTGCCACCACCCGCAAATGGAAGGCCAGCAGCTCCCCAGACTTCTGCAAGTAATTCCTCAGAGGCTCATTCTTGACCTTGGCCAAGTGAGTAGAGCTGAAGTCCTCCTTACACAACCCTACCTAAGCCCTAAAACAGGTAAGCTGTAACCAGAGAGGGCAATAAGAGCCACACAGGCAGCCCTAACAGCAGATAACAGTAGAGACTGCATCTTTGTAGCTGGTCTAAACACAGCCCTTTCTGGAGGAGAAATCACGCCATAGGTGCATTGTTCAGTGTATTTCCTTTCTGTGTGCTTCCAGAGCATACCACCACGCTTGCTCTGCTTAGCAAGGCTTCCAGGGACTCTCTGTCAAAAGCTTTCTTAACATCAAGACAAAGCGGCTTCCACTTAGTTTTCTTTGATCAGAAGCCAAGAGCATTTTGTCGGCCAGGGCAGACAAAGCATTTGTAGCAAAGCGTGAGAGCCTGAAGCTAGATTATTTTTACATTTTAGTTTTATCTCATTGTAAATATTGCATTGGGTTTAGGAAGATAACATATATTCCACACTGCAGTCAGCAGTTCCTGATGTGATTTTAGAGAGTAGGTCCAATCATCTCAATTCTGATCTCAATTCCAGCATAAATTGAAGCTGTGTTACTGTGAGTTACCTGTGGCACAGAGACGCAAACCAGCCCTGAATGGAAAGCAGGAAGACTGATCAAATTTAACTCTGGTAAAGGCACTATGCTCTTTTCAAAGCAGCCAAGGGAAATATTTATTATATTACTTAGAAGGTAGGCTGGGCTGGCATTGCTTGTTTTCTTTTCTTTCTATTCACTTGTGATATAGAATCATAGAATGGTTTAAGATCACCTAATTCCAACCCCCTGATATAAGCAGGATACCTCCCTTGAGACCGGGTTGTTCACAGCCCCATCCATCCCAGGTTGGATGGGACCTATATCCGTAGGTCTGGTGTGATTTCATATGATAACTGAAGAGGAAGCCTTATACTCAGAAGTGATTCAGAAGTGTGCAGAACTATGGGGATATATGTCAGAGATCCTTTTTCTTTTTTTTTTTTCTTTTTTTTTTTTTCCACATAAAAGATGCATTTACAACATAAAATGACTCTGAGAAAGACCAAACTTGGGCTACTGGGGGTTAGCTGTAAACTTACACTGCAAAACACAAGTGACAGAATTTAGTTTGCTTGTAGATATGTATGGTGATGACTTCAGTTGGGAGCTTCTCAACAATCCTAATCAGAAACCCTGAAGAATAGCACTTGGCAGATGTGCTGCTTTACCCAACCCCTCTGCTGACTTCCTGGTGATCTTGGACCAACGTTGATACTTGTTTCCCCACTAAAAGTAACTATTTCTGCAGCCTCACCACTCAGCTGGCGCATACTGACAAGCCACAACTAACTGATACTATCAGTGGAGCTTGCTGGAGCATGCAGAGCATTGCATTAAGAAATGACATTCAATGCTGCCTGAAATAAAAGTCTGTTCCTTTGCTTTTTCACATTAAAAAAAAAAAAAAAAAAAAAAAAAAAGAGACATCCAGACACCATAAAAATCCACATCTCCTGTAACTCAGCCTGTTTGTCCCCATACTCAACTGCACAGAGCAACCTTCTGAATCCACTCCCACTGTGAGAGCCTGGGAAAACACACAGGCTTTACAGCATGCCCAATGCATTAACCAAGGCCAGCTGTCATTCCTATATATGGGTAAATTGATGCCTGCTCTTAAATTGTGCCTTTCATCCATAGGAATCCCAAAGTCTCTATAAATGGTGCAGAAGAGAGACATACTGACCAGCCTCAAGTCACAGTAAATTTGTTTGAGCACACAGCATTATAGTGAGCTGCTGTCCCAGCACTGTTTATGATGGGCACACACAGGTTTAAAGCAGGCTGTAGAACTCAGCCCTGGCCATCAAAAATGAAGAAATCCCCTTATAGGGGATGGAAAGAAAAACTGAAAGCCATCCATGTCCTTCCTGCTCAGAATGAGGCTGGACCCTGACTGCCATCATAGGCACTGCCACATACCTCTGCTTGGACATAGCTAAATGGGCATGATAGGGTGGGCTGACAACTGGACTTGGGAATCTTGGTGGTCTCTTCAACCTTAACGATACCATGATTTGGGTAAGGACGTAGTCATGTCCTCTGCTAACCAAGTATTTCTCTGTAATTCCCCCTTTCTCTGTATGAACCAAAAAAACTGCAGAAACAGCTTTGTGCAGTGCCTTCTGAACACAACTAAGAATGCATGGGATAATTGTGAGCATGATTAAAATTACTATCACGATTACCATTCAGTTTATCACTAAATCTTTCAGCCATCCTGTAATGCCTAAACTTGCCAGTCATTGCCCTAAGGAGGAATTCTCCACAACTAGCTTTTGGGATAGCTATTGTAGGTCTTGCGTGGCTTTATGGATAGATTGTGAATGATCTGAAAGATTCATACAACACATACTGTCAATATCTTCACAGCCATGTGCTAGAAGCAAAAAAATCTATCGCAGCACAGTTCTGCAATGTTGCATGCCGTACTGAATCTACATTTAACAATAAACCACTTAAGGCTAATGATGTTGCACTGCCTCCCCCTTTTTCTGTTTAAGTAGCTGCTCTTTTAACACTGTGCGCTTGCTCTACTAGCGACTGGCCTGTAGGTGAGTGGGGGATCCCTGTTGTATGGGCAACACCCAAAAGGGCCAGAACAGTTTGTGCTGCCTTACTGACATACCTGGGCCCATTATCAGTTTTGATTAATCCAGGAATGCCAAGTACCATGAAAACAGATTGAAGATGACGTTGAACATGGCGGCCTGTTTCACCAGTTTGTGCTGTAGCCCATGTAGCATGGAAAAAGATGTCAATACAAACACGTACATACATACTTCAGCTTTCCAGACTCCGGCATGACTAACATCCATTTGCCATATCTGTAAGGAATGTAAACCCCGTGGGTTAACTGTCCCCCTCACGGGTAGGCACAATGCCCTGGCAATGTGGGCAGGACTGGACAATACCTTTAGCCTCCACCAGGGGTAGACCAAGCTGTTTTGCAAGAACTTTGGTGAAAGAAATTGTGTTACGCGAATTCATCTGAGCGGAGCCCTGACTAAATAGGTATGACAAGCTATTGACAAGCGTCAGCGCAGTCATTACCCTTCACCAGAATCCCTGATAGTCCAGAATGGCTACGAATATGGCAAATGAAATAGTCATGCATTTTTTGGTTCAAGTACAAACCACAAAGTGCAGAACAATGCATATGCTTCTTTCTGCTTACATTCCTTAAGCACCAACCGTTTCAATTGCTTGACCACCCCCACTACATACAGAGAATCAGTTGCAATATTCACAGGAACATCAGTTAATCTCTTAAAAAAAAACCAAAACACTACAAGAGCCACTTGTAATTCAAGTTGTTGCACCGATCCTGTGCAGCATAACACTTGCTCTTGCCATGAACCATTGTGCTGCCATACAAGGGCTGCCTTTTTGATTTGACCTCCCACAGCAGTAAACACAAAATTATAGAGACATACTTGGTTAGCAGAGGACATGACTACGTGAGTCTAGACTAAGGCCTATGTGCTTTGGTACAAATGCTGCTGACTCCGGGCAGTCACAGTCTTTGACAAAGTCAGCAAGAGAAAGGAGATGCATAAGCAGAAAAAGAGCTGTACTAGGAAAAAAGAAAGAAGTTACAAAGCTTAGCTGAGGTTAGCTAAGAAAGCTGCCTGTTGCCAACGAATCAGAGAAGAAGCTTGGGTGCATGATCCAAGATCCAAGATAGACCTCGTGCTAACTGCGTGCTAGATGATCAACTGTAGAGGCATTGCATGTATTTCACACCTGCAACCAATCAGAAGTACACTTCATGTTATACAAGAGTTGTATTTTTTCCAATATACTGCCTCTGCTTTAACTCCATAAAGTGTCAGAATCTGTTTTATTCTCCCAACATAAACTGACTCACCTTTCCAACTGAAAAACTCATTTTAAGACATGTCAAACATGCTGGATGAATATAATAATAATTCAGAGAAGAAGGTTATGAGGGGCTAGGTCTATCTTGCCCAGAACAGAAATCACTACTTTCCAGGAAATGTAGTGCTGGAGATCTGCTGATCATGCATCTGCAAATTAATTGATAAGCAGCTGGCTGAACTTGCAAGGACCTTACGTTGGGTTTAATGCTCTCTTTCCCACCCTGTTGTAATTATAAACTGAGGCTTTTCAGGAAAGCCATTTTTGGTTCCCCTGCCCAAGAAAACTACTACCAGACATGATCAGTGGAAGCCACGTTCAATTTTAGAAGTCAGCAGAGCCCCCACACTCCCTTTTTCTCATCATCCTCTGTTCCATTTCAAACCCCTCTCAGCCCTTCCCAGACCAGGGCTCTCTCTGCTTCCCAGTTTCACCCACATCAGACAAACTCATGTCTGTAGCTAGATGTGGCCTTATCATCAATTTTCAGTATTGCACATTAAACTCTACATGGCTTTGATAAGAGATCCCATACAAATGGGCCAGGCGTTATTTCCAGTGGGGGAAACAGCATCAGGGGGGTTAACCATCTCATGAAAATACTTTGTTCTCACTAATGCAAAGTTGATAGATTACTAGGAACCCTCCTCTTTCATTACGTTTTCCTCCCTTGCCCCAGCTGAAAGGCAGAAATATCCGTTAAAGAAAAGCAATACTACACAGCAGCTAATAACACTTTTCTGGGTCTGACATCTCAGAGAAGGAAGAAATTGTTCACATCTTTTCATAAAACAAAATTCAACCTGAGTGTCAAAGTAAGAAATAGCAATTTCTTTCCCAGATGAAAGAGCAAAATGGATGTAATCAAGGCTTCTGGGATCCCCAAACACAATGAGATGCACACTGCCGTGTTCAGCTGTTTTAGAAGAAAATGGAAAAGAAATGAGCCCCCAAACTTATTTCAGCAAGACTTATTACCATTAAACACAGGGTGCTGCTAGCACTCAATGAGTATCGCCCTGAGTCAGCTCTGGATGAGCAGGGGATGATGCAGACAGTGTTCAACTTGATGGGGACATCTGAAATGGCCCCAACACAGTTGGGTGGTCCTCACCAGAGGGCTGAAAGCTGGGCTGTCTCTGGGTGCTTGGGTTGCTCCTTGCAGATGTATCAGCATGAAGATGGATTAGGAAAGGAGAATTCTAGAGTGGAACATTAAGGAGGAAACTCAGGATACAACTCAGGAGGAAACAGGAACAAGAAAAGAGAAAGCTTCATGCCCTGAAAAAAGAACTGTGATAAAACGTGTGCTGTTTTAATTAGACAAGCTGACTTCACAAGAACTCAATGCTTCCATTTGTCTCAATCAGTTCAGTTTAAAAGAAGCCTCAAAATACAGAAGTCTGACTCCTCTTGCTTCCTTACCACAGGAAAATGAGCCTTTCTGGAAAAGAGCACTAGATAGCATTTCCCTCCCCTTCATCTGTAAATAATAAAAATGGCATGTTTTCTCCAACATTTTAGAGGAGGAAAAAGACAATTAGAAATCTGACACAGGTTCTGCAGTTCTCACACGTGAAGACATAGGAGTAGAGTTTTGATTCTTAAACCTAAGAAATCCATTTTAGACCACAACATCCATTGCAAAGAAGGAAATTTAAGCTGGGAGCAAACTTCCGCAATTATCAGGAAAAAAAAAAATTCCAAGTCAGAAGCATCTCCTCTTGTTGCTGGATAAGGGCCAGTATTGCAGGCAGGCCCTGCTGCTGTCCCAAGTCTATGTTTCCCTATGCACGTGCCTCTGGGGTTGTGGCAGTGGGCACTGCAGCAGTTCCCAGCATTCCCAATCCCATTGGAAAATCTGCTCCCAGCAGGTATTTGGCTTTCATCTTGCAGAAAGGTCAGAACAAAACCCAACCTTGCTTATTTGTGTGCATGGTAGCAGCTAATGCGGTAAAATAAATGGCACTAACATGCCATATAAATCCCTTTTTATAGACTGTAATCGTACAGCGCGGTATTAACTCAGCCCTACTCATTAGCTGCACTCTGGTACTGACAGAGAGGATTTTGGAGCTGTGGTTGCAAAAGGAAAAACATCCTTACCACTCCATATCCCAGCCTGGGATCACATGGGGTCACTTCCATTGTTGGATAAGCAGAAACCTATAAGCTGAAAGCAGAACTCCCTCCCTGCTGCCCTTGTGCAAACAGAGGACAAAGTTTGCAGAAAGCAGGCTCTCTTAACCCTGCTCTGCCAAGCTTTTGCTCGATATCCTTTTAAAAATACCTTTCCCCCCCATTATAATAGCTTGTCTGTTTTCTAATACTGTATTCCAGTGCCCTAAGACATAACACAGTGGAAAATACTCATCTGCTGCTGGCTTGGTTTAGCATCACTGAGCAGATTTGTTTTTAAGAATTATTGGGCATCCAAAAGCCCCTCCAACTGCAGCTTGTTCCTATAGAGCACTCCAAAGAGGTTCACAGAGATAGAAAAATTAAATACGAAGTGGCAGAGTAAACGGTGCTTCCATGCAGCAGATTGTGTAAATCCAGTTTAAATTGTTTCCTTTATTAATTAGCCTTTCCTCTTATAAATGGATTAGCTGCTTTCACTGGAGGCTCTGACAGAAAAGCCATCTCATCCCTATAGCAACAAGGGACACAAACAGCATGCTCGCTTCCCTGGCAGCTCCTCAGCTCCATATTATCATATTATCTAGCATGGGAAATCTCGGGGGTATTTCCCCTTATTAATTACCTCCTTCAGCACAGAGCAGCAACCAGAGCAGGCACACAAGCTGCTGTGGGTTTGCTTGGCCGGAAGCCACTGCACCATAAGAAGTCACACTAGAAACTTCATGGGACTACATCAAGATCTCCTGATGGAAACAACCCAGGGACCAAAGACACTGTAGAGCCTGGACCTGTGCTGCCCTACTCCCTGGGCTTTATGGATGTTCCAATTAGGACACAATTCAACGTCACTGTAAACCATCTCTTCCCCCCCCCCCTCCCCCACCCCCAATCCCCTCCCATTTTGTTCCCAGAACTTATTTCCCCCCTTCCCACGCATGCAAGGCTCCAGCTCTAAATAGTACACATGATTATTTACAGAAATAACCCACACCAGGGGCCAGCTGCCCAGTCAAGAGCTAAATCACATCTCCCCACTGCTTCGTACTCAGGTCTCAGCACAGTCTCACTGCAGAGGGCACCAAATCGTCAAAGTCACTGCAGCCTTGGGGTGAGCAGCTTTGGCAGCAGGTTTTTGCTTGCAGAGCTGCTCCCCAACACTGTGAAAACTTAAGCTTACCATCTTCAGACCACACTCACCTGCATTCAGGGTGTTTTCCAGCAGATCTTATTCTCATAGAGGTCCTGATCCAGTTGTGTGATTTCAGGCAGGCTACAATTTGCTGCAGCTTTTGCTCCCATTTGGGTTCTTCCTTGTCTTATGGGCACATCAATGGAGACCACACAGTTGTCAGTTCCATTCTTGGTGTGAGGATGGACAGAGCTGGGAGCTGTGGGGCTGGGATGCTCCCGTGCTGACAAAAGCTGATGGCGATGATACCAAGTAAAAGACACCGAGCATAGTGATGCTCTTTATAAGATGCTTTTCCTAAGAGAAGAAACGCACTCCTTTACAGTGTTTCTAAAGTACAGATTGATACATCAAGCCTTCCGGAGACTATCTTTGCCACTAGCACCTTCCCTCTCTAAAAGGCAGATGCTTAACAACAATCCCTATGACAGCAGCAGCTGAGAAAAGATTGGAAAAATAAAAGATAAAATTAATCCCCTTAACCGATCATTCCTTTCTTTGTTCATCTTAGGACTGCATCCCAGCAAGGATGGGGGTGGAAAAGCATTGGAATCACTCCCTAAGTACCCAAGCCCCAGAATTCAGTCCCACACTGGTACTCTCCAAGCACTTAAGAACTTTAACTCCTCTTTTGACAACCCAGGAAAAGAAGAAGAGAGTTCCACTGATTTGTTTTCTAAATCAATACAATTTTTCAAATTTATTTTTTAAGAATTACTTCTAATATATCTTTCTCACAGAAGAAGGGTATAGGGAATGTTTTCATTCCATCTGTAAACACTGAAATACAGATCTGGGAAACCAGGGAAAAGACACAAAAAAAGTGCATTTTACAAAATTATCAACTAAAATATATTTTACATGTTTACGTTTCAATTTAAATTCTACCGACTGCATTTTCAGTTTCAAAAAATATTTCCATATCTAATAGATTAAAAAAGCATGAAATATTTTCATTATGGATAAGACATTTCAATTCATTTACATGCTGTTTGCACAACAGCATAAGCAACCACGTGAATCTCAAGCAATGTTCTTGGCCTGAAGCAGATTATAACGTGAGAAGTTGGGATTTGTCCTCTTGGGACACAACACAGCCCATTCTATGCCCAGGACAAGCACAATTTCTCTTTTACTCGGGGAGGAGCCAGGACAAAGGTGGGAGCAGAGGGGGAGAGGGGTTCAGAAGGAGGAATTTCAGCGTGTTATTGTGGTTTCCAAGACTGAGTTTCAAATCTGGTTGGTTCAAATCTGGCTGGTGTCGAGCCAGAAACTTTGGGTTCTTTGATCATGGGGCAGTTTACTCAGCCCCTGGCCTGCTGTCTGCCTGTGGAACCCACCTATCTCGAAGCGGGCAGCGAATACTGGCACGGGAACTAGAGGGGCTTATTGAAAGAGCTTTAAACTAGCAATGAAGGGGGAAGGGGACAAAACAGGCCTCTCAAGAGATGAGCCTAGGGGAAAGGTGCTCGAGCAGGGGATGAGGCAGATGACTCATCTGAAATGTGTCTATACCAATGCACGCAACATGAGCAACAAGCAGGAAGAGCTGGAAATGATTGTGAGTAAGGCTAATTATGACTTTGTTGCTATTTCTGAAACATGGTGGGACCACTCCCATGACTGGAGTGCTGTGATAGATGGTTACAAGCTCTTCAGAAGGGATAGACCAGGAAAGAAGGGTGGTGGTGTGGCCCTTTATATTAAAGACTGTTTCGATGTAGAAGAACTTGGGGTTGGGAATGATAGAGTGGAATGCCTATGGGTAAGGATCAGGGGGAAGGCCTGTAGGGGTGGCATCTTGGTGGGGGTCTGTTATAGACCGCCTAACAGGACGAAGAGTTGGATGAGGCATTCTATGAGCAGCTCACAGAAGTCACGCGATCGCCAGCACTTGTTCTGATGGGAGACTTCAACTTCCCTGATATATGTTGGAAATATAACATAGTGCAGAGGAAGCAGTCCAGGAGGTTTATAGACTGTGTGGAAGATTGCTTCCTTACGCAACTAGTAGGAGAGCCTACCAGGGGTGGTGCGCTGCTGGACCTGGTTTTCACTAACAGAGAAGGACTGGTGGGAGAAGTGAAGGTTGGGGACTGTCTTGGGCAGAGTGACCACAGAATTGTAGAATTCTCCATTCTTGGGGATGTCAAAAGAGTGGCCAGCAGAACTACCTTCTTAAACTTCCAGAGGGCAGACTTTGACCTGTTCAGGGAGCTTGTAGCGCGGGTCCCTTGGGAGTCGCTTCTCAAGGGTAAAGGGGCACAGGAAGCCTGGATGCTCCTCAAGACAGAAATCTTAAAGGCACAAGAACAGGCTGTCCCTGAGAGCCGTAAGGCGAGCTGCAGGGGAAGATGACCGGTGTGGATGAGCCGGGAACTACTGTTGAGACTCAAGGAGAAAAAGAGAGTCTACATCCTCTGGAAGAAGGGACAGGCTGCTCAGGGAGATTACAAAGAAGTAGCTAAGGTATGCAGGGAGGAAGTTAGGCAGGCGAAAGCCCAACTTGAGCTCAGGTTGGCCTCTGCAGTAAAAGACAATAAAAAAATCCTTTTATAAATATATCAACGGGAAAAGAAGAATCAAAGATAATTCTCGTCCTATACTTGATGCAGCAGGGAATGTGGTCACTGAGGACAATGACAGGGCTGAGATCCTTAATGCTTCTTTACATCTGCCTTTAACAGCCAGATCAGTTATCCTCTGGGCTTTTTATGCCCCAATCTGGAAGTCTGGGACACTGCACAGACTATGCCCCCAGCAATTCCAGTGGAGACAGTCAGAGAGCTCCTCCTCCGTCTGGACTGTCACAAGTCCATGGGATCAGATGGGCTGCACCCTCGGGTGCTGAGGGAGCTGGCGGGGGTGACTGCTGAGCCCCTCTCGGCCATCTATCAATGCTCCTGGTTAACTGGTGAAGTCCCAGAGAATTGGAGGCTTGCTGATGTGACTCCCACCTTCAAGAAAGGCCGTAAGGAGGATCCGGGGAACTACAGGCCTGTCAGACTGACCTCAGTACCAGGGAAGGTTATGGAGCAAATCATCTTGGATGAGATTGCACAGCATGTACACAGAGTCCAGGGGATCAGGCCCAGCCAGCACGGGTTTGTGAAAGGCAGGTGGTGCTTGACCAACCTCATCTCTTTCTACGACTGGGTGACTAGTCTGATAGATGAGGGAAGGGCTGTTGATGTAGTGTTCCTAGACTTCAGCAAAGCCTTTGACACGGTCCCTCACAGGCTTCTTCTGGGGAAACTGGCTGCCCATTGTCTGAACAGATATACACTTCTTTGGGAAAGGAACTGTCTACAGGGCCATGCCCAGCGGGTCGCGGTGAATGAAGTCCAGCTGCTGACCCTTTTCAAGTGGTGTACCCCAGGGGTTGGTAGTGGGACCCATCTTGTTTAATATCTTTATTGATGACCTAGATGAAGGGATTGAGTGCACCATCAGCAAGTTTGCAGATGATACCAAGCTGGGAGGTGGTGTTGATCTGCCTGAGGGTAGGGCAGCCCTTCAGAGGGATTTAGACAGGCTGAACCGCTGGGCTGAGGTTCAACAAGGTCAAGTGCTGGGTTCTGCACTTTGGCCACAACAACCCCATGCAGGCTTGGGGATGAGTGGCTGGATGAGTGTGAAGAGGAGAAGAACCCGGGGGTGCTGGGTGATGCTCGGCTGAACATGAGCCGACAGTGTGCCCAGGTGGCCAAGAGGGCCAACAGCATCCTGGCCTGCATTAGAAATGGTGTGGCCAGCAGGAGCAGGGAGGTGATCATCCCCCTGTACTCAGCACTGGTAAGGCTGCACCTTGAGTACTGTGTTCAGTTTTGGGCTCCTCACTACAGGAAAGATGTTGAGGTCCTGGAGCGTGTCCAGAGAAGGGCAATGAAACTGGTGAGGGGTCTGGAGCACAAGTCTTGTGAGGAGCGGCTGAGGGAGCTGGGATTGTTCAGTCTGGAGAAGAGGAGGCTCAGGGGAGACCTCATTGCACTCTACAACTACCTGAAGGGAGGTTGTGGTGAAGAGGGATTTGGCCTCCTCTCCCAGGCAACGAGCAGGACACGGGGCAATGGCCAAACGTTGTATCAGAGGAGGTTTAGGTTGGACATAAGGAAGAACTTTTTCTCTCAGAGAGTGGTCAGGCACTGGAATGGCCTGCCCAGGGAGGTGGTGGAGTCGCCATCCCTGGCAGTGTTCAAGAGGTGTCTGGATGACGTGCTGCATGATATGGTTTAGTGCTAGTGGTGGCAATGGTGATGAGGAGACAGTTGACTGGATGATCTTACAGGTTGTTTCCAACCTTGTGATTCTATGATTCTATGATCTTTCTCCGACTGTGCAGAAATGCTCAGGGTTGCCTGGCCAGTGGGTCTTGATGAATCCTTCATCAGATGGCACTTGGGTTAGTGGAAGGCAGCTGCAGGCAACTCACCTGCTTCAGGCTAGGTGTCAGGAATCCCTACCAAGTCTAATGTGTGTATTTAAGACCATCAGTCACCTTTCCATGCTGTTACCAGATGCCCATGGCCCCAGGGCACAGCCACTCTGTTCCCCCATCACGCTGTATCATGACGGCAGGAATGGCTCTGTTTCTCCAGTGTCCTCCCTCTCAGCAGGGATCCCATCCTCCAACATCTCCATGCTCCTCCCTTCCCCATGCCATTTTCCTCCACCCAAAAGAACTCCTGACTCCCACTGGGCGATATCGCACCATGCAGCCCAACTAAATCATTCCAAGAGACCATCAGTGCCCAAGCTAATTGTTAAGGAGAAATCTGAGCAATTACTTTGATATTAACAGTATCTTGAGGTATAAATGAGATAAGATACTTAGCCCATGAATTCCTGCCCACGCACCTAGCATCAAGCCTCCTGAAGCTGGGCATTCTCCCTTGGGCAAGGACAAGAGGGTTTTTCCAACATCTTCTCCAACACTCAGCAGAAATCGTTCCCCCAGCAGCAGAGAGATGCATTCCCTGCTGTCCCACTATGGTGGGTGCCAGTTCTCATCCTCTCTTTTTATATCCTCTTCTTCTAGACACTTTCCCCTCTTTGGTATGTAGAGCAATTCTGGACATCTACAGCATTAACAAGCTATTTGCATGTAACAGATTTGATGCCATGGGGTTTTCTTTCCAGACCAGGCGTGCAGCTGTTGGAGCAAGCCAATGCTGTTCCCTCCCACATCCACTGACAAGACAATGTTAAAGCAGTTTCAATACTTCCACTGTTTTACATGAGTTCAGAAGCCCCGCAGAAAGCAGAAAAATGCAAATCCCTACAATTCCAAGTGGCTCCAGCCAGCAGGCACACGGGCTAATGCAGCACTGGTTCTCTTTCTTTACATTAGTGCAATCTAAATGTGGATTCCTGGCTTAGTGTGGCTGACTCAACGGACTCTGTTACATTGTCCTTTGGTTTGGTTTAGAATCAACTTCAACAGTTTGCATTGAGATAAGCTAAAGTCTACTTAGGATCTATACATGTAAGGCAAGAGGCAAAGAAATATCTATGAGGCTCAGGTTACATTTTTCAATGCAAACCCTTCCCAAATACTCAGTTCCTTTCAGGAGCCACAAAGCCACTTTGGTGAGCTTGCTCAGATGACAGGATGAGTTTGGAGATGGGGAGAAAGCTGCAGCGCAGCACTGAGACAGCTCTGCTGGTGGCTTCAATGAGAAACTCAGGGTCAGAACAGAGACATAAAGGGGGGTTAAATTATAAAAAAAAAAAGCTAAAAGCAACACTTTAAGTGTTTGCCATCTAGCTTCTTCACAATGAGAAGATGGTGTTAAAGGACATTACAGATGAATGAACTGGACGAAAGAGTAAACCCACTTCTATCCCTAAAGCTTTCTATGCTATATGAGCAAGCAGTGCTCAGGAGAGAAAACCTGGTTTCCACCAACGGAGCCCACTTGGTGCGCTCCCAGCTTTAGGGCAGTGCACATCTGCTGCAATCCTGTGGGTGTGGGTACAGCTCTCCACAATGTCATGCCAGGACATAAAGCCATCAATCCCGCCAGGTCCTTCCCTGTCTCTGAGCTGGAGCAGATTTCCAAGTCTGGCTGCCAAGCCTCAGTCCAAACAGTGAGTTGCAGAACAGTTCTTAAGAAGGTGAGGGGAAGAGAAAGATGAGGAAGAAAAAAAGGGAATAGCTCTTCCTTGCAAAACCTACTCAAGTGTGACTCAAGGCTACTCTGCATTCAAGTAGCCTCAAAAGCAACTGCTGTATTTCGAAGAAGCTCTCGCTCACCAGGAATCCTCTCTCTTTCTTTTTGGACAGAGGAGGCTCCTGCGGTCTGCCAAGGAACTGGTCTCAGTCCTCCCACTTCACACGAGGACATGAGAACCACAGGACTATTACAGCTTGACTCACATAACACACCACCACATCCCTCCTGTGTCTTCCCACCACTCCCACCAACAATGGCTCTGATTCAGCTTACTGGCTTTTATCCCCTACAAATCCTTCCCAATATATGCATCTCTAGATACATATATAGATATAGATTTACATATGCAAGTACCTATATCTATATACATATATTTATTTTAACGTCTATATTTTCATTTATGCTTTTAACGAAGTGCTGTGCTTTCAACCACTGCCTTCCTCCACAGGGATCTGCTCCCATGCACGCCTTTCAGTCCAAGGAAAGAGCACTGAGAGCTCTTGGTTGCGAGCAGCACAAGATAAATGGGTGGGAGCACACAGATGTCCCAGGCTGCCGTCCTGCCATCAGCTCCCCAGCGCTGCTCACCCTCACCACAGTCTCAATGCAGAGCCATGCTACTGTGGATTCTTCAAGATGCGCCCGTGTCTGAAATCGTAGACATGACGACAGAGAAAAACCAGCTCAGGGTCAGTGTCCTCAGGCACCTTGCGGTGCAGAGGTGTGGAGTATTCTTCTGAGGGAGGAACCATGACGGCTTTCCTGCCAGGGATCCCTTCGACTCGACGCTTTGCCAAGGCACAGAATCTGCAAAGTAATCGCATCGGAAGAGTTAGTATGGATTCACATCATCTTTCACCACACAACTTCTGCTGTTTGTGTCAGCCTTTCTCATGAGAGTGGCTGCCCAAGGATAAAGGGCACAGGGGAAGGGAACATGTAGAATTACCCTTTGCTCAAAAGCAGAACAGCTTTTGATCCCACACTGAACCATACAAAGCAGTAGGAAAGATGCTCCAGCAATCCACTTCACCTTTACTACTTTGGCCTTGTTTTTGTTAATTACCTCCCCCAAAGTCTGGCACATCAGGCCATCATTTAGACAGATGCAAGTGAACTGACTACAACAGGTACCATGTTTTCTTCCAGCTACCTTCATGCAAGATTGGGACAAAGCATTTAAGCTGGAGGGTCGAATATAATTTTCTCATCCAAAGCTCACGATAAGGGCCACTCCTTCCTTGCTGCTAGAGCAAGATCTTGGAGTACGTATTGACTTAAGGTCCTGGTGACCAAATGCTGTATGCCTACATACAGGAGTCAAAGTCAGGTTACAGACAAGCTCCTGAGTCAAGCTAAAAAGAACATCAGTTTTGTAAACACTCATGCCAGTTTCACACCACACTGTATACATGCATTTCCCTCACAAACAGGTTTTCAACACCAACTATCCAGTTGAAAAAAAGCTGGTTGAAGCATGGCATATCAAGCAGCTCTAGGTCAGGGATAAACCTGTCCTCTACACCAGGCTAAGAGCAACAGGAAAAAAGCTTCATTCTATCAACTGTACTAGCACTTCTAAGATTAATAAACCGGTGGGAAAAAAAGATATCTGTATTCTGGGTACTTTGCTGTTCTCATGCAGGACACTTCAACAACCCTTCTGCAGGAGTTTGTGGTACAGACAGATTTTGTGGCCAGCTGATTTTGCATCCTACATTAGTAAACCCTTTGGCAAGACTGACCAAGGACAAAAACCATCTCTGAGAGTTGATGTAAGTCAGCTTCAACTACAACTCCTAAATAACAAAGCAGCCTCTAAAAACCTTTATTTCCTTGTAGGACTTCCAGTGTAAGCAAAGGATAAATTCAAGAGGCCTTCAGGATTCTCAAAGGTGACCTTATCCACAACAGCACAAAAAAAATTCCTGCCTATTGGCAGGAAATTGGCAGGAATTGTTAGAAAGGAAATGAGTTGTCTGAATCCAAAGTCTAGTTTGCTTTTTAGTTTTCAGAAAGAACAAGATCCATTTTAAAACGAGCTGGAAAAGTCTGTTTTTTGAAATTCAAATAGCGGAGCCCTAGGTTAGAAGCAAAACAGCAAGCAGAGAGACTTAAATGCTCCCTCTGTAGTAAGACTCAAAAGTCAACCAGGTATGCCCAGCAAAACTGAAGACATTTCAAGCACTATTTTATGTTACCAACTTGTGTGCCTATTCAACCCTCATTTTCTGAGAGATTCATACATCCAAGGCTGGCAGTCTTAAATTTGAACACTCTGATATTCGTATTGACCAAGTTTAAATTTAATCAGCCAAAGCTCATCTGTAAGTGCTTTAGTCAATAATCTGACTGATCCTTTTGTCAAAAAATCACTCAAATTTGCAAGCACATATACAAGGATCCAGTAGCAATACTGATATATCAGAAGACATTCTAGCTAGCCATAGCATCTGTGTATCACTGGGAATGAATGTACAAGGTGACTTCCAGACTTGCTCAGTTTTAATTTACCACTGAGTTAAGCCCCAGCACTGTAGGTTTTCCTGTACTGTCCTCCATTGATGCCCACATGTGAAGATACCAAAATCATCCATTCACAAGCTTTTGTAAACCCTTTAAAGCATCTATCATATACAAAACAATGAGATATGTAACAAGTCTAGCATGGAGGAAGCACTCCCAGGTTACAGTACTGAACCTGTACACAGAATGAGCGTATCCAATTATACCTAGACTGAAGTCTGTAGGGCAGGGACTATTCTGCTGGCTAATGGCTGGAAAAGGAAAGAATGACAAGTGCTGGAGATAGATGCAGGTCTCGGGAACAGCAGCAAGTTAAGAGCACCACCTACCTGCAGTACTCTGCAAAGGTCAGCACGTAGCACTTCTCCTCTATGCAGGCAACACTGTTTTCATCCTGATGTCGGGATGCAAAGATCTCATTCTGCAAAAGAAAGAAGGAGGTCACCTCGCTGGCCAGGAGCCCCAGGGAGGTAAAGGCAGCTCTACACCATTACCTCAAAGGGGAGGCAACAAAAGCATGCTCAAAGCAGATATTCTTTAGAGCCAATATTTCCAATAATACTGACACTTTGCAGGTGTCCTGTGACCCACTTATCGTGAGTACCAGAATTTTTTCCAGCAACCCATCATTTAACACCCCTGACACTCTCTGTGAGCCCAAGTATTCACACCCTCCTCTCTTACAGAGAGCACAGGAAACTAAAGAAAACAACTCCTACATACGCTGCTTTTGCTCCAACTTATCCTAAACTTGACTTTGTACAGGGTTCATGTGGGCGAAGCCATCACACTACATCCAGAAAACCCAGTGAGTGATGCTTCCGCAAGCAGGAGGTTGGAGCACCCCCTACCCACACATTCCTCTGAGCTCCCAGGGAAGTTCTTCATTCATTTTCCC
Source organism: Centrocercus urophasianus (assembly GCF_019232065.1). Taxonomy (NCBI): domain Eukaryota; kingdom Metazoa; phylum Chordata; class Aves; order Galliformes; family Phasianidae; genus Centrocercus; species Centrocercus urophasianus. The sequence continues at coordinate 585,925 of NW_024885233.1, read as the reverse complement.
TTTCCTGTGCTGGAAACACTCCCTAGTCATTTGTAAAGCTAAGGGTAGAAACAGAGGTTGAATGGCACTTTGTCATCTTAACTACTGGCCTGTCACGCAGTATTAGGGCCTTCCTAATTTATTTTTATATCAAAGATAAAACAACCTGTTCTTTTCTATTTTTTTCATCCCAATTCAATTTGAAAGACTGTTTTAGGGAAGGGAGTAGTAATAGCCATTTTTCTCCCAGGGCAGTTTAGGAAACTTAGCTCTGGTTAGATATGGGGCAACGCAGATGGAACAATTTTAAAGAATCTCAGATGTAATTAGATCAGCAAAGATGATCTGAGGCAATAAGGATGTTCTGCACAAGTTTGGAAGTGTTACCTGCAGGCTGTACTCCTGCTGACAGCCCAGAGGAAACAGTTAAGCTCTAAACAGGGCCACTGTTTGGGAACAAGCTTAATCAGAGAAACTGAAAATGCCACATCCTACTTCTGCACATTGAGGTTTTGCTCGGCTCCTTACTTCAAAATTATCTGAGCCATCTTTGGCAAGCCTATCGCAGCTACTCAGCCTATAAGGCAATCTCTCATTTGAAGTCTTGTGCAATTAAGCAAGTGTGCAAAAAAAGTGGTTCAGTTCCTCCTGAGCTGAATACTAGTGCTCTCTCTGCATTAAAATGCAACTAGTCATGCTTTTAATTATGGACCAGAAAAATACAAGATATCACATTTTGATTTAGGAATTAATCTGCGCTCTTTAAATCAGACTGGTACAATTCCCTGGCTGCTCCCCAGACCTGTACTCCCATGCTTTTTTCCTTTTAAGTAGAAGGAAAAAAAAAAAAAAAAAAGCATCAAGGATTTTGGGGAGTTGAAAGCAGCAGTAAATGTTCATTTTCTAGCTTGGAAACAGCTGTTCTGCCACCCAAAGCAAGTCCAAGCAAAGCTGAGTAAGGTGTGAAGTCACAATGACTCACACATTTTTCTTTTTAAAAGTGAATTCCTTTACACTGGCACAACACCCTCAAATCAGTCTTAAGTTCTCATCATAAATCTACACAGGGGGCAGATGATGCATCTGCAATTCTGTACAGATTTCTAGAACCGAAGCAGTAGATTTGGAGGTTTTTATTGTAAAAAGGCAGCACGTGACAGAGCTATTCCAACATACTGCATAATAAAAACTGTGGAATTTCACTGGGAGTTTTTGCATCAAGCTCTGTGTTTATGGATTAGAATGCTCTTTTTGGAAAAGCATCTGATCTTGATTCAGTGTAAACTCAACTCTCTTTACTCTTAAGGTGGCAGATTAAAAGTTTTCACTTGATGCTCAGGATTTTCTCAGACTGAAGGTAGAAGCATTAAGACCTAGCACAGTTGGGCATATGAAAAATGCAGAACTCCTGTTATGCAGTTATGCATAACATATGCATGTGCTGGACACCGCTGCTTCACAAATCTGGCAACAGCTGCACCGCAGCCAAGAGACAGCTCAATTTCACTCAAATGCAAAGCTAAGCCTCCTGAGTTTGAGGCCCACCAAGAATGCAGGAAGATCTCAGGCTACTCCCCCATTTCTTGCAAAAATGTGGGATGTACCAGGAGACCCCTTGCCTCAAGTTCCACATTTGGATGTCTCACCTGATGCATACTGGGATTGCGGCCTCCCTGAGTGTGCTCTGGTCTGTAATACCACAGGAGGCTCATCATCAGCTCCCCTGCAAGAAGATTTATTCCAAGATGTCAAGAATTGGTTTTGCTGCAGTGTTTTCCCACCAACATCCTGCTTCCTCCTCCTGCTTCATCCCTTTCATTTCCACAGCTCTCACGTAGAGACAGCTGTGTTGTGATAAGTATTTCACACTGAATTAGGTATCCTTTTCTTACAGCAAGGAGCTGTATTAAGTCAGTCACACTGCTATTCCACTGCACCTTCACCCCGTTCTACTTCTGTTACATCATCACAGAGGTGAGTTATGCACAAAAATCAAATGTTTCCCTTAAAGTTTCCACTACAGCTCGTGGTCTGAAAAAACACTTATCCAAAGCTTGGTGCTTGTGGTATTAATTCCCACATTAACACCACTGCCACTTTCTACAAAAAACAACTTTTCTTCCTTTTAAGCTTGAACTGTACCTTGAAATATTTGGCATAGCATTCTTGACTTAACCATCAGTAATCAGATACAGGAACTTAACATCAAAACCAAACACTCAAATGACTCTTTTCAGGGCCCACCAAGAACTTCTGCAGATGTGCCCATGCCTCATAACAACCCTCAGCCCAAAAGTTGGCTAGAGCATCTGAATAAGCAACAGCTCCTGAGATGCCTACTTCTGTGGAATTATAAAGGAAATCATTGCTAAGATCGCAGTTGGCAGATATTATGTGCTTTCACAACCAGAAAGATTTTAATTACCAGTTCCAGACCAGTGATTAAAGAGATCCTAGAACAACTAGAACTAAAGCCATGGAACTAACCTCTTCCCCTTTGCCACCCAATCTGGCAGCAGCAGAGTGCATCAAAAAGCTTGCAGCTCTCCAAGATACCTCCCTGGTTCCAGCTTGCTCTCATCTGCCTAACCCAGAGGCTAAATGGACCCTTTCGCCACAGTACCTGTTTTGGGGTCTTCCCACAGTGCTGATATCTTCGCAACATATGGCATAGATTTCTTCCTGGGTCCTGATTTCAAGAGGACAGTATCTCGTACCCGGATAATCTCTCCATCTCTCTCCACAGCCTGATAGCTCTTGCGAACAGCTGGTTCAGGTTCATTCTACAGCATTGGCACACAAAAGAAAGAGCAACCCAAGCATACAAGCAAAAAGTTAGTTTACTGTTTGCTAGCCCAATCCAAGACTCCTTTGGTCCTGCTGTGAATTAAAAACTTGCCTAAACCTGCTCAGAGCCAAGTCTTTCCAATTCAATAGAGCTCCAAGAGAAATCACACGGTGTAAGGCCACTCACAGCATCCCTATTTCCACTTTGTTGGCTTATAAAAGCAAATTTTGGGTCAGAATGATTACTTCAACTATGGGTAGGGCATTTATATGTAATGAAAGTTCATCATGGAATAGCATCCAAATGTATGTAAGCTATCTGTGGTTATCATTTGCAAAGCGAAAGACAAAACAACTATTCTTCCTGCCTAGTCTGGCAGAAAGGAACAGGTCATCAACTAGACAGTAGGTCTCACAACAGGTCTCACAAAAGTACACACCTGTGAAACTAAAACCCTTTCAAATTAAATCAAGCTCCTTCAGTTCTGTAGGTAAAAAGCACAGTGACAAGTCTGAACAGTGGACGAAAGAGACCCATCTCCAGGTTCCATGGACTTTACCCTCGCACACCCCTTGGTGCCAGAGTACATCTCTGAGAGCTAAAGCTACAAACCCTCCCCTGGATAATGCTCTCAACAGCTTGAGGCTGTGCCACTGCATCAAGTGTGTACTGTTGGGCCACAACTTCCATTGCTGTGACATTTAGTTAGCATGGTCAATGCCTTGTCCCACCTTCCCAGACAACAAATGGGTTCTGATCTTCATGCCCACAGATCTTACATTATAAAATGAAGGATATTAACTTTTCTTTCAATTTAGTTACTAGAAGCAAGCAGACTTTACTGCATTACTACAGTAATTACACTTTCTGTCAGGAAGTCTCCCATTTTACAGCAGCTACTCTCTGCACCTCAGTGCAACAAATGAGTAAGCGCAGTTGAGAAGACTTCAAAGGAGTGACTGTCCATGCCAATGTGTGAGTTACCAATTAGAGGCTACTGAATGCTAGAAAAAAAATCCATCTGGGAGTCAGGAAACGGTTTCAGTCCTCTGTGTGTTCTGGGAGATCTCTGCTGGACTATGGACACTATCTGTGAGAAGAACAAGTTTACAAGAGCTACCTTTGGACAGCTGCTTACAGCAAAGCTAAAACCTTCCTCTCCTCAAAACAGGTTTGACATAGCCCAGGAGGAAGAAGTTGGAGGATGATTTCCCTGTAAGACGGACTCACAGGTGCAGCAGGTAAATGCCAAATTATTCATCATGACAGCATTTCAACTGATGCTAGCAGAGGAGTGGCAGGTTTTCCATCCTCTGAAAACTGTCCATCATGCTGTACAATGTATTATGAAAAAAACAAAGCCAACAGGTCAGCCACAAAGCCCAGCCCTGTTGATCCAGAGCTTGTCTTCTAGAGCACTGGACATCTAACAACCACCACTACCCTGAAACAGAAGCCAAAACCCTCCCCTCTCTGTCATCTTCTACCTCTGAAGATACACATATAGATATGGGTACACCAAAAAAAACCACAACAAAACAAAAAATCAAAAACAACAGCACTCCAGACACCTACCACAACATAGACAGCCTTTTCGCAGGCTGTGCCAACAGGTATCCAGCCATTGGTGGCCCTTCGCCTGCTGATGCGCTGTTGCTTTGGATGGGAATGGCCTCCCACTGTTTTGCTGTCAGAGGCATGCAGACAGCCTGGCGTATTTCGGAGACCGGATTTGGAGCCACTGGGAGGCTTTGAGCTCTGGGGACATTCACGGGCCATGGTCTGAGGGTCAGAGTTGGGGGTCTGCAGATGAGGAACAGGTTCTGCAGCTGGCGGCACGCTGGGTACAGGACATCCTGAGAGCGGGTGGGCAGGTGACGCAGGGTGCCCTGCCACCGGAATTGTGAGGTTCAGCTGGTCCAGAGACTTGCAGCCTTCTAAGAAGGGAAGAAAAAGAGATTATCTTGTTTGAAATTTAAGACTACTACACAGTCAAGACTGTCCCAGAGTACCGCCATTTTCCCTTGAAATTCTCTTTATGGCTGTAACGCAATTAAGGCCCTTCACATTGTAATTTCATTTTGCACTGTCAAGGGATTCCAAAAGCATGTATCCTTATTTCTAAACTTCCAACGTGTTGCTGCTGATGACACTGCACTACAACAAACCCAGCCGAAATTCCCCAGAGTCATGCCAGCCAGTAATATACAAAAGGCTGGCCAGAGTCCAAAGCAACTCCAGACTGTCAATATATATAAAAGAAATAAAAGGCTTATCAAAATGATAGGAAGGATTAAACCACACTAGCAGAAGAAGCAAGCTTCTTTCCAAAAGTTGAACTCAAGTAATCAGAGGAAAATTGAGAAGATTCTTCAAATTAACTCCTGAAACATGAAAAAATAATAGATCAAAACTATATAAAATCACGCAAGTTGCTGCTTCAACAAAACTATGTCCCCAAAACACATTAGTAACCACAACAGGTAAGCAATCTGGCTGATGCTGCCTCTCAAAAGCATCTAGAACACCTCATGCTACTCCAGAAGGCACAAGACAAGCCCTCAAACCAAGTCGTGGCTAAGAAAAGAGTAAGTTAGACCAGAATTACCCGGTGTCAGCAGAAAGAGAATTCCCAAATGATCTAAAATGCAACCCTAAATCTGAATACATGCTTTCTTAGGGTGACCCGAGGGCAGCTTTCATCAACCTCCTAGAGATGCCTGTAGACAGGAACACAACATCTCTGTGGGAGAATGCTGCTGCACAACACAGAGCTATATAGAAAAAGGTAACAAAGACCATCTACCTGGCCTCAGCAGGCACAGGATCGGTGGGGCAGTGAATCACGTTGTGCCTGTTTCACTCACAAAAGCCCTTTTAGGTTGGAAGTTGAACACCTTGAGTGTACTAAGACAGAAAAGCAAACCACTTTGTACATAACACTGGATCCCGCATATCAGGGTGGGATCTCAGATGGGAGCCTATTGCTTACAATCAGAGTAATCCTTTAATTCCTTAAAATAACCCATTTGAGGGAAGGATGAGAATTCAGAGGCACTCACATATGTAAAAGCCAATATCTAAGTATAAACCCCTGTTAACATGTGGACAAACCTCCTTCAGTCTGAAAAACAAAGTCTAAATTATTCAGATATTAAAGCTTTTAAATCCAAGTTGCTCATGTGAAGGAAATCAAAAATCATATATGTATTTGATATACGTATACACATATATATAAATAAAGTCAGCTTTAACTCAAAATGCACTGCATCCAAACACCTGCTAGGAAAGGAAACTATTCTGCCACTTACTCCTCCACAAAGAGAAAAGACTGTATACACCTGAACTATTGCTGCCAGCACCAGAAGGAATCACCCTGTTTTCAGGGAGGGCTGAACTCTCAACAAAACTCATCTGCACTGCTGAGTCCTTTGTGAAGCTGGAGGCAGTGGCGTGAAAAGCTTCAGGAACTAAGTATTCTGACACGATCTCGGGGAACTATGCAGAAAAGTGTCAGACAAGAACACACTGCTGAACTTGTTGTCTTGCAAGCTTTAAAAGACACTAACACTGCCTAACTCCTGCTGTAGGAAGCAGCACCATGACAGCAAAGATATTTCAGGAATACAGAAATTATACCTCAACCAAATGCTCCCATGTTTCACTAGTCTCCTACAATGGAAGATGACAAAGCCTTACTTAAACTGAGAGCTGAAGCAAAACTCCATCCGCCTACCTGAAAATCTGTTTGGAGTAGCTACGTCATGCCTTCCTTTGACTCCAACACATGCACATAGTTAACTGAGACATCAATGTTTACACTCCCAGCAGCTGAAGCAGCAGCTTTGACTACAGACTGCAGCACTAGCAAGCGGCAGCGCCTAGCTTGATGGCTTTTACACAAAGCACTGGTGTCTGGTAACCACAGCACAGCAGTTCAGCTTTAAATATTTCAAAAAGATGGATTTTAATAGCAAGGGCGGAGTGCCGACAATGTACAAAGTTAGAAAATAAAACCCAAACAAACGGGACTGAAATAGGCCAGGCAAACAAGTACCCTACATCTTACACCATTGCTTGCCCCCACTCACTACAAAGAAATTCAAGCATCAGTTCAACCAGCAGACTCAAACTGAATCACTGCACAGCCCTGCCAGGTCAGATCTATAAAGCCTTACAAGACTGCATCCCCTACACAGCTTTCAACATCAAGAGTCTTAACAACGGAGGCACTGCCTGCTTCCCCACACTGCTCTACGGGGATGATTCAGTACCAAGAGCAAGCTTTTGGGAACAGAATGACACCGTGGTGCAGCAGGATAGAGAGAAGCCTTGTGGAGCATCTAGGAATTGAAACCACTCATTTTACACAGATCAAAGCAGCTAGTTCCAGTGCAACAAGTCATGAGTCATCTCCTCACTGCCTCAAATCTTTCAGCAGTTCCATGCCTTCCACACCAACAGGACCTTTCAATGGAGAGAAACCCTCTGGGCTAAAAATAGAGGGAGGATTCTTTTTGATCCATGGCAGAGATCTCAAACTTTGATAAGCCATAAGATAATCGTCACTGCCCCAGAGAAGCCCTCATCTTGCTCAGTGTTCCTAGGAAAACAGCCTCGTGCTTTGCACCTTACCTGCTGCAAAAGGCATTTTGTAGGGGTAGCTGTTCCGTCCTGTGTGCACACTGCTGATCCTGCCATCCGGCACATGTACAACACCACAGACACTGTAGCTGTTGATGGCTGTTCCTTCTCCACAGCAGTATGGGGAGCTGCACCAGTGGAGTGGCTGGAAATGAGTGCCTGATGGCAAGGAACCAGGCGATACCAAGAGCCCTTCACAGGTAGCAGGCTGCGAAAGTTCGTCCTTGGGGTAAACTGAGCAGTGAGAGTAGCCACGGTATCCACTTTGGCCATAACAAACATAAAACCCATTCAACGGAGCCAGATCTGAGGATTCATAGAGACAGCCACAATCTGTGTGATTCCCAGGAACAGGCAAAGGGGGGAACTGCTGCACAGGAAAGGAAGGCTGATGAAATTCCTGTTTGGGAGTCGGGGATTTCTCTCCAGGTCTTCCATATTCTGGCTTCATGGAAGCTTGCCCACCCATGAGCAAAGGCAGTCTATGGTAGAAACCCTCCATACTAGACTGCGATTCATAAGGGACAGGTTGGGCTGTCCTGTAGAGCCTAGAGGAGTCCTGCTGTTCTGCTTTCCCAAAAGCACCCAGAGTGAGCCCTCGCCAGCTGTGCTGACCTTCCATTTTTAAGCTGGCCGCTTCCTTTTTGGACTTGACACAATTCTTCCTATTGGCTTTGGCCCATTTGAGCGTAGACTTTGAGCAGTGGTTCTCAGACTTGCCCTCTCCGTCTGACTTACTCCTCTGCTTCAGGGGCTGGTCTTTCTCATGGGTCAGCTTCAAGAAAGCCACAGCGTTCAGGCTGGCCAGTCTCTTTGGGGTGGGATGATAGGAGATGGCACTATCCTCTCTCCTTAACCCGTCATCAAAGACCTCATCCAGTGAATGGTCACAGCTATTGTATTTCTGACTGGCCTCATGTCGATTTTTGCCTTTACCTGTTTTCACAGCTGTCTTTTCCAAGGCAGGCCAGCTGTCACCTGCCTTGCAATGCATGCTCTTGGCAGTACAGTCCCCACTGGCTTTGGCAGGTTCCCTCCGAAAGCGCCTGCCAGACAACAAGCCATCGTCCCGCTCAAAGAGCAGATTGTTCACAGCCTCCGCATTCAGAGAGGCCAGTCTGCGTTTCCTGGGCTCTGAAGGAGCAGCATCAAGGTCTTCCTCTGTCCCTGGATAAGTTACCGTGCACTTTTCCCCAGCTGAATCACTCTTGCCCGCCCCCACAGGCTTAACTTGTTCTGCAAAAAAGGTGGACCCCAACTCTTCCACCCAGCTGGGAAGTTCCTTTTTTTTGCAGCTGTGGGTCTCTTTTGACAGAGATCCAGCCACATCCTCCAGCCTGGTGAGAAGCACTTTGCAGGTCTTTTTGTTCACTGAAGGGAGCAGACGTTTCCGCAGCGGGTACGTTTTTCGGACTTCCTGCAAATTCTTGCTTTTGCTTGTCCCCACAAATCCACTCAAACTGCTGGCAACCTCAGTGGCATCCCTGTCCTTTTGCTCGCTGCACTCCGCCTGAGTCCTGTCCATCTTCCCGTTGCCTGTGGGTGATGAAACCTGGCCAGCAGAACCAGCTGGACGTTTCAGAAGGAAAAGTTGTTTCTTCCGGGCATGCGTCATAGGATCAATGTCTAGTCCTGAGAACAAAGAGAAGAAAGCATACCTATTAATACAGACAAGAAGGACTCATCTCCTCACAACACATCAAGTGCCAATTAGGAAATACTTGGGGAATCGTGTTGCTATACACAGTCAAGCCTTTTTGGGTGACAGGCAGTTAAGCCAATTAGGAGGCAGGATGCAGTGAGATGTGGGTTAATATTAAGCTACAGAACACGATAGTAATTAAAGGTGAGGTAGTACAGGAGCCAGCTTTACCCAGCTCCCAGTTCAAGTAAGTTCCCTACTAAAGCAACACTGCCTTGAACATGCTACAAACTCATATCTAGTAAAGATCATCTGAATCCTGGTCCAGGGCACACAGTAGAGATAAATCCCAGGTATTTGACTGCTTGCACGTTGTTACAGGCAGGTGGTTTCATTGTCACCTGAAACAATTAGAAGAAAAACAGAGTCCACCTACTCATAAAAAGTAAACTTCATCTATTAAACAGACCTATCAACATTAATAGATTAAATACATGCAAATTCCTGCACAGGTTAGAACCTGTCTACCTGTTGCTGTTGTCTCTTTCTTAGTTGCATTTTACAAAGTCTGTGGACACTGTTCAAATTATCATGTTTGGCAGAGAAGCTTGAACAAATATCACATGCTTTCAAAACACATTTATAGAAGGAAAATAATTAGCTGCATAACATTCCTGATTTTTCATTTAGATGGTATGTCAAGACATCCTTAAAACAGACACAAATGTCTGAAATATGAAGAGATAAGATTCTCTGTGCTGGGAGAGGTTTGCACAGAGAGGAAGCACCAAAGAAAGGCAGACAAGCCCGAAGTGCCTTTATCTGGTATCAGTAGCAGAGGTTGGTTGCCCACCTTCCATCATGCCCTAGGCTTTCTGGCTACTCCAAGAGCAGCACCTTACTGCTGAGTGGGCTCTGAGCAGCTGGTAAGCAACAATAGAGGAATAGCTGCACCCCAGCAGTTTGTTCGGCCAGGTGCTGGCTTCAGAGCTATGCAAGCTAATACTGATTTTTTGTTTCCCCTTGTTTCTTTCTAGCAGAATAGTTACTGTGCCTTTGTACTCATGCGTTTCAACTTCAGCAAGTGACCTGTGGTAGGCTTGTGTCAAGGGATTAAGTGATGCTGCAGTCCAAAAGAACGCGTATTCACAAAAGAGTTTAAAGGCAAGAAGGGATACAGCAGGCGATATCTACAAACATTTTAAAAAGAAAGTCTAATTGACTAATACAGAAATCAATTCAATTAAGCCTGTATCGGAGCACAGGAAACAGCAGAAAAGGGCTGTTTCTTGCATGCAATGGTATTTATGAAGCAGTCAGATTCCCATTATCGGCACCAAAATGCCAGCCTTCAGATTAACACCGATGTAGGAGCAGTCTGGTTACCCCCACATCAAGTATCCAACTGCAAGACATCTCAACTGACACAATCAGCACAGGTCTGCTACTTCTGAGGCTGCTAATTAAAGCTACTGCATCTGTAGCAAAGAGAACAAAGCTACCAAATTACAAGAACTGTTCATTTGATATGGTTTAATCAAGCTGATAATTAGATTATCTATTTGAAATAGACCCAATGTGTTTTAACTGATGTGCTTATATATGCGTTAACTAAAGGAAAACTAGGAATTGAAAGCTACTGTGGCTTGCACAATATTTTGCAGACATCAGACTCTTTCCAAGGTGTCTCAGGGTAACGGAACACTTATGCCCCATCACACATGGGATAACTCTATAGCCTGTGCCTAAACTGCAGTGCTCTACGGTGAGCAAGCATTTATGTATATACCCATGTTGTTTCCAATAACCAACGCCAGTTCTGGAAATTAGAAGGATGGTTATCAATTCAGACTGACAAGTTCCCCCAAAATCAGAGTAATTCTTGGAGAAGCAGACACATTAACCACATACAACCTCTGGAGTTAGCATGAGAATTTCTATTTAAAGCGTGCAAACCAAGGTTTCAAAGTGGTAGACCAAGCATCCTACAGAATCATGCCCTAGGGAAGATTACATCTCCATACAGGCCTGTGGTTTGTTTTACACCTCTAAACCTATTTTCTGTTGTCCCCAACAAAAGATGGAGCCTCCAGCAGAAATGGTTAGCAGAGATGGGAGAAACCCAGAAGAAACAAGTATGACTTACTTAAAAACCAGCATCAGTTATCTCTGTCTCCTTTAGCTCTCACCAATCTTCTATGAGCAGCAGTCGTCTCCTGACTACCACTACTCATCTGTCACATGCTGGGGCTTTATACTCCATCAGTGTTTGAACGAGGAAGAGATCTATTAAAAACTGAGTACTTCAGACATGACCTTGATCATACCAGACCTGCTCAAAAGATATAAAGAAGGCTGGGACAGATTGAAGGAAGGTAATTTTTCCAACAATGAAGGGGAGAATCATTAACAGCAAGAGCGGTAGTCTTCCCTGTTTGACCCCATGGAGAGGGTCAAGACAAACAATAGCTTAATTTAAGTATCTTTCCTGGAACATAAGCATAGAAATGCTTTCTGTTACAGTACTCCACATGAAAACAGATTTTTAATACATACATTTCCTCCCACTGCCATAAAACCACCTCTCTCCGCAAAGCCCAGAAGCAAGATCTGCATCCTGGTGCAGCACAGGTAGCATCGTCTTGCGCATGTACCATATTTACAGGTAATACTCCACAACAGGTTTCATCACTGACAATTGCAACTGGGAACGTGAAGAGAAACACTCGAGTTGAACTCACAAAGATGACAGTAGAGATAGTAAAAAATCACACTGAAGTGGGAAAAGCACCAAGATTCAACACAGTACATTTCAGAGAGTCTCAGTCGCACGAGCTCTTTGACACAAGACTAATCAAGCAATCACAGGCTTTTATTAATTACTTGTCAGTAAAAGAAGGATATGTCTGCACAGATCTCCTTGTCGCCTGGTCTTCAAGTTCTCCCCTTCTACTCAGAGCTCAGCTGCTTGAACACTATAAAGCACTTGTCTGCAAAGGAAGAACTAAATATCTGAAAATTTGTGCAACAACAAAATAAGCAAACCCCATATGTTTTGGATAGCCATGCAAATCCTTTAAGTGCCAGTAAAGAAAACAGCTTCCCCATGATTGTAAACCCTCTGAAATGCAGCTCTATACAAAAGCTACTGAAACGCAATCAAAGTTAAGTAAAACTGAGTTCTGCTTTGTTCCCTCAAAAACTTCCACAAGATCCTTGGATAAAGAAAAAAAATCATCCATGTTTCTTCCTGACCTACTCAAGTGTTCAGTTTGGAAATCAAGAGAAGGTTGTTTTTCCACATCAAACCCCACTGAAAACCTCAAATTAGAAGTGAGGTGAATTCTCTTTGTTTTCAAAAGCACTCAAAACACACCTCCTTTACTCTGCAGTATCTCAGAATTGGTAGTAGAAATAAACTGATTTTAAGCCTGCAAGTGGTCACTTACAAAGCATGGCTGAAAGGTTCAGTTTCTACAAAGGGAAGTTTGCCATGATATTGCTGCAATAAAACAACTGCCCCAACCCAATTGAAGCTGAAGTGTTTCTCTCCCTTTTCTGATACAACTCACTAGTAGAGGTGGGAACAATCAGGTTTAGCAACTATAATTACTCCTGTTATTTCAAAGCAGTATGTGAATTTATAATGAGACTGGCCAGGGGTGAGGGAGAAGATTCCAACAAGTGACTTCATAACCCCCAGAAGCCACCTAGCAACATTTTAGATGTTAGATCTAATCCTTAACATCTCTTACAGATAAAGACTCTCAACCTTTTCCTGAAAGTACTCTCATCCCTGAGAATCTGCTGTATTTCTCAGTTCTCTGTGTTCGTACACAGGTGCGGAAAGAGCTACTCTGAGCCTTCTGCTACAGAGGGCTGCAGAGATGCCACTACAAGTTTTGGAGACTGTATACAGACACAGGCACCAAGACAACAAACAGCTAAAGCAGCAATTTATTCACATTATGAGCATGCATCCAGAAACAGGCACCAAGTCTTACCAGATTGCTCTCCTTACCTGGGATTCATTAACCCCTTCTCTTTCCCCAGCATAACATACAAGCAGAGCTTCCAAATGCTGCTTGAAACTTAAATATCTGACAGTGTACGATTCTTTAGAAATCAGAGTCACGCAGAGCTTACCAAGACCAGCTATTCACAGGGAGTGCCGCATTCCTTTCAGCTGGGAAGGAAGTGTCAGGGCACTTCACCCTATGCCACCTGCGTAGGGCTTCACAAAGCAAGGAGGAAAAACTAACTATACCCAGAAGCCTCAAAGAAATCACAACATAATCAGAAGAACTGAAAGTGAAAATACTTACAGCAGAACCACCCATCCCCTGCGTGCAGCAAAGGAACTGGATAGTAGGTGGGGAGACACTAATAGTTTACTTTAGAAGTGAAACAACTTTGACAAAGCAGCTTGGCCTAGTCCTCTGCATCCCAAACCCACTGAGCATTCTCACAGATGAAGTTGCTATCCCCTTCCTCAAACTGGACTAGTTTGAAAGAATTATATGAGAACTGTAGACCACATCAGACTGAAGAAATTCAAACCAAAATGCACTGGTCTAATTTTGTGCTGTAGTAAAAGCACTACCCAAACAGCAAAGTCTGAAGAGAGATGATGCCTCATTAGCAGGAAGAAAAGCAAGTGTCTTAACAGCTGCACTTTCTGTAATCATGCAGCTGCAGCATCTGCCTCTCCCTCTCCATCACTTGATTGCAAGCGAAATTAAAAGACACCAGTCTGGGACTACCCATTCAAGTACCACTTCCCTTCCTAAGCTTTGCTATGGAGATGCGCCGGTTCCAAGGAGACGATGCCAAAAAGAACAGAAATGTAAAGTTTTTAAAGCTTCTAATCCATTTGGCACTTTGATAACAGAGTTACAACAACATGAATCTTACTCTCCATGCACAGCATTGTTTTGCTGACTTTCAGTCCTTGTCCACTGGAAGAAGTTATGTGTTTTTGAAATGGTGCAGCTTACACTGTGACAACAGCCCCATAACTGTAGATGCTGGGAGTATTGGCTCCTTTCTCCTTGCTGCTTTTAAAGTCAGATCATTCTCAGCACTATAAAGGATATGCTGCATGAAGAAAACCTCCCAGGATCTCTTGGAAATCTGAGTAAAGCACAGAACTGTCAGGTATCCCAGGCTGAATTGCCTAAATGCAGTGCAAGTCCCAGGAGCATCACTTCAATCTTAGGCACACTGAAAAATTAAAATTGTTATGCACTACAGTTTGTCTTCTTAGGGTCCAGCTCTGATTTCTCTTTGGAGGCTCACTGAATGCTTTGTCATCCTCATGCTCCAGAGAAAACTGTCAGACAGGGCACGTACTGCAGAAAAGGCTTTTTCCCCTCCCCCATCACCATAATCCTTGCCATTTGCCAGCACCTCTTGAAAATTAGGTGAATACTCAAGTCCATGCTTCAAAAAGGCAAGCAACAAGGGATCTGGGGTTTGCTCCAATTCCTGCACCACCAAGAGAGGCTCTCTACAAGTGTATGGACTGCCTGCTCTGCTCCCTGGTCCTACATTGGCAATTACAGCTCAGTTGTGAAAGCCCATGCCTCAGCCACATTGCTGCAAGTACTGAATAACATGTGATCCATGATAAATTGCCATGCTGAAGCAACAGCAATTATCACTGGATGCTTTAAAATTGAAGTGCTATGCCGATCTGAAAGCAATGGCACGCTGAGAACAACACACGCTGGGGTGCACTCCCTGCTTGCCAGCTGACCACTTGCATAAACAGGAGCTAGACCTGTTAACACCCCAGCAGAGAAGTTGCACAGCTGATTTCCTGGGAGAGCTTGTCCTGTCCTTGGTTATCTGCTTTCACATCTTGCCTACTGGCAGCGCTGTGAGCACTTTGCAGGGAAGCCAGAATTAAATTTCTCTGGCTGCTCTCACACTCTCTACAGCCCCAGTGAGCAGCTCTTGCAAGGGGAAGGAAAAAGAAGAAAAAAAAAAGCAGAAAGAGGAAATAAGAAAAAAGAGAAATCACTGCTGCACCACTGAAGCCTGACCTCAACGCATGAAAGTCAAAGAAACCAGAGCCTTTCCAGCACCTGGAGCAGCAAGGCATTTCATTATCAGCACCATGACACAGCTCATCTTCCCTGGGCAGTGCAGCCCTTTTAAAGACTCAGACTCAGCAAGTGCAGTTCTAAATTCCCCAGGCAAAGTGATGAGGGAAGCCTAAGCCAGCACCCTTTACTGGTAGGGAAAGCATTTCATGTCTACTTCATCTCCCCTGGCACTGCTGATAGCTGCAGCAATATGCATGCTGCCAGAGCGGTGTTGGTCCCACAGATACCTCCCAAGTGAGGGTTAGATGCACCTTGTACATCCTTTGGCAAAGAAATGTACCTGCTTTCAGAGAGGAGATGGGTATCAAGAGTTGCTCAACTAATCATCTACATTCACTAAAGAAGTTTTTTTTTTTTTGCTTGCACACTGAACAGTTCATCACATCTAGCTGGGAAGAGCCAATTCTTTCTACACAAGTGGAAAGGCATTATCTACAACTTAGGAGGAAACTGATAAGATGTTTCCTTGTAATTGATGACGAGGTGTGTTATTTGTGGAACTACCACGATATCTGGAAAAGACATACTCCTTTTCAGAAAAAGCACCAGCTTCCCCCTTCCCCCATTACCAATGCTACGAAGCTGCATTACTGTGTCACCTTTTCAGCAACAAGCTACTGCTCAGGCTGAATGTTCAGTATCTGCTATAGCAAAGAACGCATCCGCTGTAAGTACAGAAAGAAATGCACGACTTGAGCAACTCAAACATCAGTCACCAAAATCAGACCAAGCCTCACAGTCACAGTTTGTTTATGTACCTACACTATAGAGCACTGTTTCTAAGGCAAAGAGTGTGCTGAAAACCTGTCTGAATAAACACGATCAGTATTTGCAAAACCCATTTCCTTCCATCCTGCAGTCATCCATGGAGCCTCTCAGCAGCACCAGAAAGAACCCCTGGCCACCCCAAACCTCAGGGCCAGGAGCCACTGGGTTTGCATGTCTTTTCTAAACTGCCTGATTGTGCAGAGCAATTCAGCGACCCTGGGGAAAAATAACATCCAGCCATGTCATTAGACACAAGCAAAGAAACATACAGAATGGCAACCCCCTGCCCAAAGAGAAACCATTTCTTTGCCAATGCAAACACTGTAATTATTCCCCCAGCGCAAAGCCCACTGTTGGCTTCTCACCTCTCAAAACCAACCTTTAAAAAAGAAAAAAGCAGCAAGTGTGACTAACCAAGCCCCAAGCACGCCCTGTGATGAAAGCCCAGATAAGGCAGAGGAAATCCCTGTGCTTGCAAATACCAGGACATGAGCCCTTGGTTGGAGATCAGCCTCAGCTCATCTCAAGGCTAAAAACTTTCTAGCAAGCACTCAAGCTTCAGAGATATTTTGACACTCAGCCTTCTCTGTACCACTCCCCAGCACATCATTCGGAACAAATTCCTTTCAATAATGAAGGCAAAGTTCAGAAATTAAGCAAGAATAGCACCAACATAGAGGGAGGTGCACCACCTGAGAAACAGAAAACAAGATTTACGGATTACTGAAGGAAAATTTTCAGCTGCAAGCGCAGCCTGAGACATTTGCATTTGAGAAATCATAATTTGATCTCTCCCTTCACACAGCTCTAAGAAATACCAGATGCTCAACCTCTCCCACCCCTACACAATATTTTGCAATTCTTATGAAATACCCAAGATCATCAGCAGCAACCACCACCATATATAAAACACTAGAACTGTTTAGTACCTATTGTTTACAAGGAATTGCCTACTAAGACTTTAAACCAGTTCAGTGTGAAGCTGCCCCCACGACAGCTATGCTAACAGCATCCAGTAAGACACCTATAAGTAGTCTGAAAAACTAAGTCAAAAATAATTCTCCCACTTCGACAGTCACATTTTTAGGAGCACAAGCTTTGCCAAGCAAATTAATGAAGGTTTTTAAAAAAAAAAAAAAAAAAAAAAAAAAAAAAAAAAAGGCCCTGTTCCTGATTACACAGCAAAAGGCTGAGTCTGGTGAAATATCAATCACACGTCACTTTGCTCAGAGAGCCCTGCCTCCATTCCTGCTTACATGACCAAGATGGAGTAACAAATTACTTCCAAGACATGATTTTGAAGAGCAAGCTGCAAGATTTTTCTACACTTAACATTAAAGCTCTTCTACATAATATCATCGCCCTCTTCCACAACCACCTCAGCAATTTCGTCCGACTACTCAGCTTGAATAATTTAAGGTGTGCTGTGATTTCATGGATAACACATGAAACTGTGCCACCTTTCGGGATTCCAGCAGCAGGTGCATCCCTGCCAGCTCCTCTCCATTTTGCAAAGCTGTCACTGCTGTCCTGTCTCTGGATCTGGACTTCTCTCCTCCTCTTTCAGGTAAGTGCCTCCACGAAGGTCTCTGGAAGCCCTCTTAACTCTTTTTTGCTGAAAACTGTCAGCACAGAAGCAACAGAATGTTAAGCTGTGCAGTTCTCCATTTGGGAACATCATTCCCAAGCCAGAACTCAAGTCAAAAAGCTTCTTAGTTACCATCAAAATTCACCAATCACTCTCCTCCCCATGTCTCATAACCCACAGTGAACACTGTGCAGACCTTATGCCTGGAGCTGACCATGCTGCATTTGAACTTAGCACTGGAGAAGTAGTTCACTTGTGGCCGCAACTGGGATATTCTCATCAAATCAGACAAAACTAGAAACCCGCAGCTTCAAGATGGGAAAAGTTATAGATTCCTCTTCAAATTTCACAGCTCAACTGTTTAATGCACTCGGTCAAGTACCCCCCCCCGCCCCCCCCTCCCCCCCCCCAAAAAAAAAAAAGCACAACTGAATGGTGCTGCAACACCTCCTGATAACTCAAAGGAGAAAAAGCTTCTTCATTCCTCTGTTTGCCTCACTTCCTCACTTCAGCTGTGCAGGTGAGTTTTCTGGAGCTGGATGTTTTTTGAAAGGGGCCACTAGCTGGCTCTCCATTAAGGTAATTAGACACTGAAATACATGCAGCAGGTAGAAAGGTGGGAGAGGGTTGCAGATTCAAGAGCTCAACTTGCAGGAAATCCTACATCACAGCTGCGCTGGTACAAGAGACATGTTTTACTTTTGAACCTAACATTACTAATGCCTTTATCACAACAGACTGAACCTCCACCAGCCACTCAGCAATTAAAGTTAATTGCTTGGTCATTACACTTTTCATTACCAAGCAATCAGCCCTTCAAGGTTTTTAAGTACATGGCACTGGCTCTTCCCCAGATTATTAGGGGCCTGGGGTGGGCTGGGAAATCTGAGCATCTTCCAGGGACCACACAGCGCTGTCAAGCAGACTTGGAAGAAGGGACAGAAGTTCCAACCTAATGCCAACCTAAGTTTGATCGTTTCAGCCCAGGAAAGCAGAGGGACTCAACACCTATGTAGCCGTGGGTCCTGAGCAGAGGAGAGGAGTTTTAGGAGCATTTCTAAGATTCTAATCTAGCAAAAAAATCACATGGGAGCAGAGTCCGAGGCAAGACAGTTGGGTGCTACATACCTCCAGAACTGTTCATAGGTGTTAAACTGACAGAAACCACAAGCAAAACGGAGGTGATTCAGACCCCAGCCACTTTTGAAACTCAAAGCCCAGTTGCTGGAATGTTGCTTCCACTGAAGCCCATTTAACTCCCATTAGAAGCTGGCCCAGCTCCTTCAGCCTTTACCTGCATCATTAGAAGTATACACTTAAACAGACACATTCGCTGGCACCCAGGTTTGATCACTCATGGCAACACACATTCCCTTTAAATGGACTGGACAGGGTTTCCAGATCTGGGCTGGGAGTGATTTGTTTTATATCCACTCATTAACTTGCATTTACATACCTACAAGTGCATGACACTATTTGGCCATTTAGAGAGGGAGTGATTAAACATGCCTGGCTTTCAGAGCAATAGGTACAATAACGTGCTTCAGTATGGTGAGCCATTTAATGACACTGAAGTACTTTTCAAGTTACATTTCACACAGCTGGAAGGTAAGACAAACAAACAAACAAAAAAAAAAATCAAGAAAAGTGAATAAATTACACATTCAGCCCCAAGAGCTTTGGATTGAATATTCATTGTTCTGGTCAGTGAAGGTGCTCCATAGAGAGGGACTCTGTAAGGTTATGCTATACAACCTCACTCAGAAAACTCGCCCTAAGAGCTACACGTGAGCAAATCCTGCTAACGGCAAATATTTGGGAGTCATCTATTTAATTTGCCTGGCTGCTGCCACTTGACTTGGTTAATGCTGAGCAGGAGGAACAAAGTGTTGGGTTTTGCCCCTCAGTTATTCTCAGGCTGCTTCTGGAGCATTCCCCAGGGTTCACAGTATCATCTTGATGGGCCAAAGGAGCATCTAACAGAAGTTTAAAAGTGTCCATCAACAGGGACAAATTCAAGATTGCTATGCTGGACAGGCAGGAATAATCAGTGGCATAAACGCAACAGGTCAGCAAAGCAGCACCCCTCAGAAGGGGGCCAAGGTTTATTAAGGAGTACAAGTTGAACAGCCAACTGTCAAGAAGAAACAAACATCATTCTAGAGTGAAATTCCTAAAATGCTGGATGGAAGGAGAGGGGAACAGGCTCCAGCTCATGTCTCTGTGCTGTATCCAATGCAGGACAAGCCAGAGAGCAGCGAGGGAGTAAGCAACCAGAAAGGAGAGGGCGTAGTGGCTGAAGTCATGCAATTAAAAGGGTGGAGGGAAAAAGTCTGTAATGTATAAACTGGCAATATGGCATTCTCCAGGGGATGAGAAGGGCTTACACTGCACTAAGGGAGATTTTAAAAGATTCTGCCTGCATTCTTCCCTCCCGCTGGGCTAGAACAAGCATCTGACTGCCTCAAGAAGTTGAGGTTAAACTTAAAAGGTTGGAAGAACAGCTGTCAGCAATGTTTTGGTACAGCTCATCCCCTGCCCCACAGCAGGGTTCATTACAACCACTCCAAGGTCCTTTTTTACATCCTATGCTGCCAACAGGTATGTGGCAATGGGGACAATACAATTAGCACAGGAGCTGGGAAACTCGCCGGTGATTTTTCACTGCCTGGTTTTAAGAGCACACATGCTCAGCAATGCATCTTCCTCCTGATTCCTACATCCATCTAGCATCAAAATCTCAGGCTAACGGCACTTCCCAAAAGATATCATGGAAAAAAATAGGCTAGTTAACAGAAACAAGTGATGGGATAGCTCCATACCATGTAACTGCAGAAGCTCATGTACAGGACAGACATTTTCTGGCGCAGATAAACTCCTGAGCACCAGAATTTACAGCTTGCTTCCAGGCTAGAATAGCGAATACCTCATCTATGCCCAACACCTTTCACACCAGACATTTTGCTTGCAGCCTTGAAGACATGAGAAGGGCCTATTTCAGCATTTGCCTTGAACAGAGGTACCATTTCATTCCAAGGAGAAGGCAGCAACTTCAGGTGTTCAAAACACTTCAATTTTCATACCAGAGAAGGTCACCATTAAGCAAGCTTGAGCTCCAGAGGACAAGCAGACATCTGATTGCTGGCAAAGAAAATGTAATTAAGATGTTCTCTTTGGAACCACAAAGCTTTTGAGCAATTCAGCTTAGTTTTATGGAAGAATCACAGGTGCCTCCAACTGGATTTTCAGGAAGGTCCCTTGAAGTCAGGCTGTGATTTCAAAATACCCAAATGCGTTAGATGGGACAAAACCCTTTAAGTGCTATACAAGGTGCTCCTCACAAACAAACACCTTGACAGTTCACAGACACCCTGTGCTTCCACCAGCTCTGGCTTCAAGGAGAGTACAGTACAGAAAAGAACAAAACTTTCGATGAACTTTGAGTATTGGCAAATGGAGAAACTAAACAGCACTGCTCCTTGATCTTCATCTCTGGAATCTGAGAATGCTGGCTGGGCTGTAAGACCAGAACACACCAAGGTACCCAACACGTGGGGCAGAGGACTGGGGAAAAGAAACGCCCTCCTACATCCAAGTTGCCTGCACAAGAGCACCAGCGTAGAAGACACGAGCAGTTCAGAGGTAGAGCCTCCAACAGGCAAAATTCTCAACTGGATTGCTGTAAATCTGACCGGAGAGAGATGCCTGCAGCTGGAGGAGCTGCCAGCTGACACTGAGCCAAAGCAGCAGCAGGAGACACTCACAGCTCCTGACTGAACGATGGAAGAACCGGCAGAAAGTTTCCAGGAGCTGCTGGAAGAGAGAAGAAAGCTGCATGCAGCAGGCTTGGCTTACCCACAGTACGTGCAGACACAGATGGGTAAGCAGTTGATAAAAAAAGCATGCACTGCAAAGGCCCCCCACCGTGCACCACCACATTGTCCCAGAGTCCAAGACTACCAGAGCCAGTTTTGCTGCTGGCAGTCCAAATATCCAGAGATTTGATCCAAAGAGGATCCGATTTGATGCCGGACGACAGCTGCAAAGAGCTTAGAGCTGAGGAGCTTCAGCCTCAGCCTACAGTTACAATACACAAGGATACAATACAACCATGCAGGATATCCCCAGACACCAGGATTTCTGCTTCTGCTTCAGTTATTTGTCACAGTAAAATATTTCCAAATCTGAGCAAGCATTCTTTAAACTAAACGACAGATAGCAATCAGGTTTAGAGCTCCAAAGTGAGAATCTCTCTATTCATTCCAGTAGCCAAGATAAACATTTTATTTAATGGCTGTGTTAACAGGCAGAAATACACCTCTCTCTGGAAAGCAAGGCATTCTGACTGCTAGAGAATTTAAACTCTCATTTAAAGGGAAATTCCTATTAACGGGGGAAAACTCATTTATTCTGAACAGAAACCAAGTGCAAATTTTGTCTCTGTCTCCGTACAACTTTAGAACAAAGAGCAGGGAAGCTTTTCAGAGCCCCATGGATATGAAAGTCCCATTAGTTCTCTGTGATGATCCATACAGTAGGCTGAGGGGGCTACAAAATAAGAGAGCAACAAGCCACACAACTTTCTGCTCAGGGTAATCTTTCAGGTTTCCTTTTGCCTTGGGTGGGAGATGAGCCTCGAGGTACTGCAGCACTTCCTGAGGTAAGAGCAAGCAGATACCCACTTCTCCAATTCTTTCAGCATCACCTATCACAGTACTGAAACAGTGCAGAAATACTGTGCGTACAGCACTCGAGATGCTTTGCTGCTCTTTTAACACAATCAGGATACTGATTTTTGATTTGCCTAAACTTTCAACTTGTCTTTAAAGAACAAACAAACAAAAACCGAGACTCCTTTGGGTAGGAAAGAGCAAACATTTACTGCTCTCAGTCCAGAGGAGGATCGACAGGTTTTTATATGGGAAAATTAGGACAGCACTACGCAAAGCAATGGGGAAACATTAAGTTCTAAGAGCTGGAATGAAATCCTGGGGGCAGCCCCCAAAGCCAGTTCACTTTTTATTTTAATTGACTATGTTTTATCTACACCCAACAGCCCACCTACAGCCTTGTCAAAGAAGGAAGTATTCCACACGCTATTCTGTACAGGGTTTTGTAGCTAACCAGGTTTTAATCATGTTGGAGTACCAAAAGCAGAAATGTCTCTGGTGTGCTCACCTTCCTGCCCCTCCATGGTCCATTTCTCACCATTGCCTCCAACGGTTTCCTTGGAAACATACGCAAGCCTAAGTTGGATTGACATACATTTAGTGGACAGATGGAGTTTTGAGCAGCCTGAAATTCAAGGCCAACTCTCAGGATAAGTTACAGTATCAGTGCAAAAAGCACGCTGGAAGCCCTCCATTCTTTGTGGAAAGCTCAAGAATCACCTAATTACTTGGTAACAAGCTTTGAGGCAGAACCCTAGGCAAGGTCAGCAATTACTGGTTGTATTAACACAAAAGAAACATTTTTGTTTGGAGGGAAGCATCTCATTTTTGTTAAACACCAAGAACACAGAAAAGTTCTTCAGCTTGTTAGTGGTTTCAGGCAGGACAAGTGATGGAAATCACACATAGGCTCAGTGCAGACACAGTTCACAGGTAGCGATGCACCTGCACTGTATGCTTGCACAAAGAACTTTGGTGCCAGACTGCAGTGTATTCCTAACAACTGTTTTGGAGCAGATCTAATGCTCAGATAGTGAGCTACAGTTTGTAAGCAGATCCGCATCCTCTTTGTTGCTCAGCATCAAGAGGCTCAGGGTCTTAAAACCGTATCTTTACAGAGGTCTCTGAACAGCAGTTTCAGAAAAGCTGGCAGTTTATTCTGAAGCAGTTATTCTCTGGCTCTTCTTCCACTACCTGAAAAGAAATGGATATTGGAACAAATGGAAACGACTTTTTCAATTTCTATTTTAAGGCTAATTAAACAGTCCCTCCCTAATTGGGCTGTTTGTTTTCTCCCAGCTTTGAAATATTTTGCCTCTTTGCAACCAGAACACAAGAAAAATGGTAGAAATCCCTATTACATTCCTAGACATCATCCTTTAAATAAAGTACCTAAGAATGTGAGGAAAAAAATGATAGGGCTCTTGAGAGGGAGAAGAGGCACAGATATCCTGCCTCCACTGATACAAGGTTCCCCATTCCCCACAGCTCAGTACTTGGGCTACTTCTTTTCAACATCTTTATCGATGATCTCAACAAGGGGTCTGAGTGCATGCTCAGTATGTTTGCAGGCGACACCAAGCTGGGAGGAAGCGCTGATCTCCCAGAGGATAGGAAGGCATTACAGAGGGACCTGGATAGACTGGATTGATGGGCCAAGGTAAACTGCATGAGTTTCAATAGGGCCTAGTGTCATCCTGCATTTTGGTCACAACAACCCCAGACAACCCTGCAGTCTTGGGGAGGAGTGGCTGGAAAGCTGCCTGATGGAAAGGGACTTTGGTGTTCTGATGGACAGTCGGCTGAACATGAGCCAGCAGTGTGCCCTGGCCAATGGCATCCTGGCTTGTATCAGGAGTTGTGATGAGCAGGACCAGGGAAGTCATCTTCCCCCTGTATTTGGTATCAGTGAGGCCTCACCTCAAGTACTGTATTCAGTTTTGGGCACCTCAGTACAGAAAGGACATCGAAGTGCTGGAGCAGGCCCAAAGAAGGGCAACAAGGCTGGGGAAGGGCTCGGAGAACATGCCCTACAAGGAGAGACTGAAGGGGCTGTTTAGTCAGAAGGAGGCTGAGGGCAGACTTTATTCACAGAATCACACATTGCTCTCTTCCAGTACCTGAAAGGTGATTGCAGTAAGAGCGGGGTTGGTCTCTTCTCACTGGTGACAGGATGAGGGGAAATGGCCTCAAGTTGCAACAGGGGACGTTTAGGTTGGATATCAGGAAAAAATTATTTACAGAAAGCGTTAAGCACTGGAATAGGCTCCCCACAGAGGTGTTTGAGTCATCATCCCTGGATATGTTTAAAAACCGTCTGGATGTGGTGCTCAGGGACATGATTTAGCAGAGGTTTGTTAGAGTTACAGTTCGGTTGTGGTTGGACTTGATGGTCTTGAAGGTCTTTTCCAACCTGGGCAATTCTATGATTGTAAATCATTCACTAAACAGTTAGGGACACGTAGGAGAACTGGGTTTACTAAGTTTGGGATTCAGGGCAGAAACCCATAAAAGCTAAGTTCAGCTCCGCTCCTTGTGCAGTTGGCTGAAATGTAAAGAATTCCCAATTTGAGATTCACCTGTCCAGAATGTCACCTGTCATTTAGCCAGGTGTCCTAAAGAAAACCCCTTTTCCTCTTGGTCTGCACATGATTACAGCAGACAAACCTCTTTCCTCTGCTACCTTCCTCACACTGGAAAGATGGTTTCATCTCCAGCTTTGGTTTCCTGCACTGATTCCAAGCTAGACAAAAAACAAAATCAAACATGCTTCTTGCATATTTGTATGTTGTTTTGTTAAATAAACATCACCCTTCACTTTACTCATTCCTCCAAATCATTGCTGTTTATCAATATGATTATTGCTGTTTGCTTCCACACTGCACCTCCATCCTCCCTCTGCAGAGGGAGATGCATTAATACCCTCCTCCACAAATCCTTTCCCCTTCCATGCTATTCCCAGATCAGCCAGAACATGTTCGCTCCCCCGGCACACTCACATAACACTGTCACCCTCACCAAGACCCCTCCATTTTAGGGCCTCGTTAAATAAAAAAAATAAAATAAAAAATAAAAATCCAGTTGAAAGAAGTTCCCCAGCAAAGGCTCTGTGCCGAGCAGGCACTTTCCGACTCAGACAGCACTGTGAGCACCGCGGTGCTGCTGCTCAGCTGTGCTCCCCACTGCAGTGTCTGCCCCTCCAGCCTGCAGAAGTCAGCTCCTGCCTCTCCTCTGTGCGTGCCCGCAGCTCCTTGGCTGCGGATGTAATCCCAAGCTAGGTATTCAGCAGGCAAAGACACAAAGAGGACACGATAGAACGCTGTGCAGCATGAAGGCAGACGGGAGCGGGCTATTTTCAGCGCTTTGCACAGGCCACAGCCAGGAACAATAGAAGGCCGTGCGCGGTGCAGGGACAAGGCAGCAGTGCCTACGCTGCTCGGTGCTTCTCCGGAGCTGGGATTTTATTTCAAGGATGATCATTCAGACGGCAGCAAAGCTGTCAGGGTTGAGTCAATTGAAAGGAAGCACCTCTTCTTTATTTCTGAAAGCATCGTAAATAATTTGAAATATCGATACGCAAGCAGACATTAAAACACGAGACCTTTTATACAGACCAAGCCTGCTGAGCTGGGCAAGCCACACACACTCAAAGCCAAGCAGGAGAAAGCTCTTCAAAAAAAAAAAACTGCCTGAAGAACAATGGGTGCCAGAAAGCATTCCTGTGATATGGCTTACAAAGCAGGAGGGAAAATCATCGTTTCCTTCTTTAGTCACACCTTTGTTCCAGAAAATCAGGACACAAGGAACACAGCAACCTGCAGCTCTGAAGCAAAGCACCGTCTTATTCTCAAACATGATGCAATTTAGCAAATTTAATAAATCCCATGACTACAGGTGCCAAAAGCATCCTGACTCAGCCCAGCTGCTGTGCGCAATTCCCAACATGTGGAATAGCACCAGGAGCACCTCAAGAGCAACTATGTTGCTGCACCACTCTGCTTCTGCAGGGGATGGAGGTGCCACGACACGTGCAAAGCCTCCCTGCCCTGATCTCTCCATCACTGTGAGGCTGGTCTTCATCCCAGCGCTGCAGTCAGCACACTCACAAAATCCCCTACTGTGAGCTGGGACACTCAAACAGCAAAGGAAGAACTGCAAAAAGAACAGCTGGAAGCAGCCCTTAGCAGTAAGCAAACCAAACATCTTAATGAAGATGCATCTGCAAGGCAGGGTTTTTAGAAGGTGGTAGAAGGAATGCTCCTGCATGAAAAGCTTCAAGTGAGACCCTGGTCATGCTGTGCTCTCAGTGAGCCGATGCACATTCCTTTCCCGTCTTAATAAGTGTTTATTTGCCATGCTCCGCTGCTAACAGTGTAGTTACACACACCAAGTGTGTCTGCTTAGAGCCACCAGTCTCACATCAAACTATACCGCGTGTTTTCACGGTACTTTAACCAGCCAAGGAAGGACCAACCGTCCCCACCACTTAATGCAAGCGAGCCCAGGCACTGCTTGAGTACATCAGGCAAAGAGCACAAGTGTCCCATGTCTCATTTTCAGCTTGCTTGCAGTCAACAACCACACACCCCTGCAGAAGATACTCCTGAAATCCAGTGCTTACCAGTGATGAACTGAGTATAGGAAAACTAATCATATCTCCAAAACCGTTATCCTCACTTCAGCTACTCCCGCCCAGGTGGAGGCTGGATGCCCTCAGCTCAGTGACTTCTACCACAAATTCACCTGAAACATTCTTTGGGATTTATATTAATGCATCCATGCTCATGCAGAGACTTAACACGTAAAGAAAATATTTAACAAAGAGGCTCAGGCTGCCTGCCTCTCCCAGCTGACCACATTTGGTGCACCCAGCCAGCTTCAGTTTCTGCCCTGTCTTCAATGAGGTTTTGCTTGCATCACAAGAGAAGAAATAACATTTAAGAGATTAATTAAATCCCAATTCCCAAATACTGACGTGAGAGAACAGGTGCAAAACGAATTCATCTTAAACCAGATTTGCATTTATTCTGCTTAATGATACCCTACGCTTTTGCTTTAATGACAACAGCACTCCCTCATTTCACACTAACACAGTATTGCCTTCACCCCATTCTTTCAAGGGAGGATTCTTCACTTTCACAGAAACACTGCAACTTCCTACTTAATTTTACTTCTTTCCAGTAAAAGTAAATGCTAACAATCAAGTTTGGGCAGTGAGTGGATGAAGGCCTATTGCACTTTTCCAACCAATCGTATTTCTTCCTGTATTGAGAAACAAATCCATCAGTTTTAGATTTAAACACATCTTTCCTGTTCAAAGGACACTGCTTGCCAGCATGGGGAGGTTGTAAGTGCAAAAACTTAAGAGGGTTTCATAACACTCTCATTAGAGGTAATTCCTTCGTTCAAGAGCAGCAATCTGGCCACACATTTTAATATATGTATTTACTTTTTTTTTTTTTTTTTTTTTCCATTAGAAGTGTGCAGAGGCTGCTGCTGGATGGCTACTAACATTTCCAAAGAATCACCCTTTGCCCCAAAGGCTTCCAGAATTAATTGGAAGGGCATGGCTCCCTGTGAGTACCAGCTAGAAAACTCTTCCCTTTTTCCTTTCTCCCCTTTCCACACTTTACATCCAAAAGTTACCAATGGTCCTCCAACCTTCACCGTTAGAGGAAATACTGAAGATTGACATAGAGCTGCGGGCACAAAAATAAACAGATTGAACACAGGCCATCAGTAACCTGCCTTCAGGTGACACAAACACATTGGAAAGTGAAGAAAAGCAAAAGAGAACATCAGAAAACCTTATGGGCTGGGAGGAAAGTCCCTAGAAGCCACCACACTTCCCTCACCATCACATACAGAGATATTCGGAATGGTGCCAGCCCATGGCACAACACAGAAGTTTTAATTTTACAGCTTCTCTAGGGTGTTTATTTTCCAGATTTTGTATTTCTCAGTTATCCAAACTGCTGTTTCATATATTATAACAACATGCTAGCTGTAACTCCATCAGCTCGGCTGCTTGGGCAGGAAGCAGTGGTTTGTTACTGCCACGGGCTGCATTGCTACAGTTAACCAATGGGGCACAAAAATCCACACCATTTGCACTACCTCCAGCACCAGATTCACCTGCTTGATTTCCCAAAAATAATGACCAAAAGCTTTCTCAAAAGGATATCCACCAGTCCCCCAGTCCATACAGTGCCATGATCACACAGTAACAACCAACACCATTGGTATCAATTTGCCCGGCAAGGGGAAAAATACCACAGAAATAATAAGATTACCAGGTTGGCAACAAGGTATTGCAGATGGTTCTAAGAAAGACGAAGCACAACCTTAAACTTAGTCAAAAGAACCCAGCAGCTTCTAAACCAACAACTTTGGGCTACAAAGTAAGGTTCCAATTGTTTTTACCTCCAAACACAACAGTTCTCAGTAAAATTGTACCATTCAAACGTCACTGTCAGTCCATGCCAAAGGGAGCATATCCAGGAAGGGTTTTCCACTCCCACAAAGTTATGTCACTCACAAGTTTGGGGTTTTCCAGCTGATTTTATACCCAGGAGTAATGCTACATGTCACCACAGACACAGCAGTTAGGAAACCCACGCTGCTGCTCCATCACTGCACTGAATTAATTAGGAAAACAAACAGAAATCAATGCTCAAATAATAATAATAATAAAAAAAAAATTAAAGTGCTGGTAAATCAGCCTAAGGCACACTTCGTGACCACAAACAAGTATTCAGAGAGCTCCAGCTGAACTCAGGAAGGACTGAGGTAGCTCAAAGATGACACACACCAAGAATGGCTCAGGATGAACACTTTAGCAGGATATTCCTGGTAAAGATACCAGCAGCACACTGCTATTTCAGCCACATTCACATTTCAGAAGCATCAGTCCATCACACAACAACAGGAAGCCTTCAGCTGAGAATCTGAAGATCCCAAAACTAAGCGCTCATCAGCAGGACCGAAGAGCTCGACCTTTAATTGCACCTAAGTGCTGAATGGAACGAGTATCCGAAAGCTCCCGACAATTCTGACTTCGGGCCGGTGGGGGGGGGGGGCGGGGGGGGGTGTTAAAATCCAACCAAACTCTCTTCCACAAGGAGAACGGGAAGGAAGAGGCACAGATGAGAATATATCCCAAATGCTGATTTTTTTTTTTCCCCCCTTTTCCCCCCCTTAAGATCTTAAAGCTCGGCCCGGTCACATGCGCCCGTCTCGTGGAAGCAGCTGGAAAAGAGGGAGCCAGCGAAGCTGCCTCCATTAGAAGCTCCGCTACACAAAAGAAGAAGAGGAAACGGAGCAACGGGTCCAACGGGGAGAGATGTGCAAACGGGCAAGTGCAGCACGAAGAGGAAAGGGTGAAGAGATGAGGCTGTAAATCCAAACTCAAGCACGGCTCCTGAGCACCTGCACCGGGCGTGGGACAAAACGGGGAAAAGGTCCCACAAATCGAGGAGCGCGTAGGGTGTTGAGGTGGGGGTTCGGACTGGGGTCCTACAAAACGCAGCCGCCCGACGCCAACTTCTCCCTCGCACAGCCACGCAGGGCCGTTCCCCTCAGGACCCGCTTCGGAGGAACCTACGCGCGGACGCTCCCTTCACGAACCGCTTCAGGGAGACCCACGCGGGGCCGCTCCCCCTCCTCAAGGGACCGCCTCGGCGCTGACCCACGCGGAGCCGCTCCCCCTCAGGAGCCGCCCCCCCCCTCCCCGGCCCCGCCGCCTTTGTCCCGCCGAGCCCCGGGGGAGCGGCCCCGCCGCAGGCCCGGCCCCGCTCCCAACCGCCTCCCGCACCTGCCCGCCCGGGCCCGGCCCCCCCACCTGCCGCTTCCCACCCCCTCGCCCAAAGTTCCCGGAGCTCGGCGGCCCGGCACCTGCTCCCGCCTCACCGCGTGGGTACTCACCCCGGGTGGGGCGAGATCCAGCGGCGCCCGAACGCCGGGCTCCGCGCTGCTGCGTCAGCGTCGCTTCCTCCGCCAGCACCGGGATGGGGATGAGGCGCTCTTCGCCGCCGCCGCCGCCGCCGCCGCCGCCGCCGCCCGCCCTCGCCGC